>NC_030387.2:14945000-15160603 GCF_001625215.2 Daucus carota subsp. sativus
ATAAACTTATATGTGTTTATTCCAAACATAAATTATTATTATTATTATATTAAAATTTGGTTATATTAATGATTCTAATGAAAAATGTATTCCGTTATAAAATCGATACAGAATCTATTCCATTATTATTGATATTTATGACGTATATCTTCTTATTGTCAATTTCTAATATAGACAATAATTTGAGCATATAATTTTAGTAATGTAACCGAATTATGACTACATATGTGTTTCTTTTTTCTTTTTAAATCACATATGTATTTCTTTATTGATGTATTCCTTCAAGGTTAATTATTTCTTAACATATTTATCAATTTTTATTAAGGACGGGAGGAAACTCTGTCATCAGCATATTCACCTTAATTAATGATACTAATGAAAAATGTATTACGTTGTCTTTCATAACTTATATCTCATATCATATTGTTTGTTAATAAAAAAATGTATAGCTTAACTGGAAAAGAAAACAAAAAACTCTTATCTGTGTACGTATCACGGGCCAGAATGCTATGAGCATTTTTTTATTCGGATTAAAATTTGATAGATGAGCATCGTTTTATTCAAATAACTTAACAATAAAATTCTTTGCATACAGTTTATAATTATTTTTTGCTATTTTATTTAAGGTATGAGGCATCGCCTTTAGGCGACGCCGAGAAACTTTAATTATATAATCATTACTATTTTCATGTTTTTTTATTGATAATTTAGATAAAAATTACTTAATATTTTTTATTATTTTAACTACACAAATAATGATTTAATAATATATCCATAACTTATAGATTTTTATTCCAAACATGAAATACAATTATTATATTAAATATTTGATTATATTAATAATATTAATGAAAAATTTATTCCGTAATAAATATTTATCAATTTTTATTAAGGACGGGAGGAAACTCTTTCAGCAACATATTCACCATAATTTTATAATTAAGGAATGGAAGGAAGCTTTATAACTTGCATAACTGGGTTAAGTATATAGTTATTTATGTTTCAAAATACAAAGATTTATATTGTACACGTCGTTATAATTTCTGTTGCGTGACTTTATTTTTTTCATTAGACATTCGTATATATTACCTTTAAAATCTACAGCGTATTGATTGCCAATAACATAACTTGGGTATTTTGACTGTTACCTACGTTGCCTTTCAGAACTTAAATCTCATATCATACCGTTTGTTAATAAAAAAATGTATAGGTTAACTAGATAAAAAAATCAAAAAATCATACCCGTGTGCATAGCACGGGCCACAATGCTATGAGCATATTTTTATTGAAATAAAAATTTGATAAATGAGCATATTTTTATCTAAATAACTTGACAATAAAAATTTTACATACAGTTTACTATAATTTTTGTTATTTTATTTAAGATTCGAGGCGTCGCCGAGAAATTTTAATTATATAGTCATTACTATTTTTATGTCTTTTATAAATATTTTAGAAAGAATTACAGAATATTTTTTATTATTTTAACTATACAAATAATGATTTGATCATAGATCCATGAACATATAAATTTCTATTCCAAACACGAAATATTATTATTATATTAAATATTTCGTTATATTAATGATAATGAAAAATCTATGCCGTTATAAAATCAATGCAGAATCTATGCCATTATAGATATTTATGATGTATATCCTCTTATTATCAATTTTCAATAGGCAATAATTATAGCATATGTATAGTTTTGGTAATGTAACTGAATTATGACTACATATGTATTCCTTTATTGATGTATTACTTTAAGGCTAATTATTTCTTAACATATTTATCAATTTTAATTAAGGACGGGAGTAAACTTTATCATCGGCATATTCACCTTAATTTTATAATTAAGGAATGGATGGAAGTTTTATAATACGCATAATTAGGTTAATTTTATAATTATTTATATTTCTAAATACAAAGATTTATATAGTCCGCGTCGTCACAATTTCCGTTGTGTGATTTTATTTTTTCAATTGACATTCGTATATATTATTTTTAACATCTCCAACGTATTGATCATCAATAACATAACTCGAGTATTTTGAATGTTACATACGTTACCTTTCATAACTTATATCTCATATTATACTGTTTGTTAATAAAAAATTTATAGTTTAACTAGATAGAAAAAACAAAAAATCATACCCGTGTGCGTAGCACGGGCGAAAATGCTACATGTATATTTTTATTTAAATAAATTTTTCATAAATGAGCAAATTTTCATTTAAATAACTAAACAATAAAATTTTTACATATAGTTTATTATAGTTTTTGTTCTTTTCTTTAAGATTCGAGGCGTCGCATAGAAATTTTAATTATATAGTCATTACTATTTTTCATATCTTTTATAAATGTTTTAGAAACAATTATCGAATATTTTTTTATTATTTTAACTATACAAATAATGATTTGATCATAGATTCATGAACATATAAATTTTTATTCCAAAATAAAATATTATTATTATATTATATATTTGATTAATGTAATGATATTAATGAAAAATCTATTCCGTTATAAAATCAATACAGAATCTATTCCATTATAGATATTTATCACGTATATTCTCTTAGTATCAATTTTCAATATAAGCAATAATTATAGCATTATATAATTTCAGTAATGTAACTGAATTATGAATACATATGTATTTCCTAATTGATGTATTGCTTTAAGGTTAATTATTTCTTATTATATTTTTCAATTTTTATTAAGGACGGGAGGAAACTCTATCATCAGCATATTCACCTTAATTTTATAATTGTGGGATGGATGGAAGCTATATAATCTGCATAATCAGGTTAAGTTAATAATTATATATATTTCTAAATACAAAGATTTATATAGTCCATTTCGTTATAATTTCTGTTGCGTGATTTTATTTTTTAAATCGACATTTGTATATATTATTTTTAAGATCTACAACGTACTGATCGACAATAACAAAACTCGAGTATTTTGACTCTTACGTACGTTGCTTTCGTAACTTATATCTCATATCATACTGTTTGTTAATAAAAATGTATAGGTTAACTCGATAAAAAAAAAATTCATACACGTGTGCGTAGCACGAGACAAAATGCTAATAAACATTTAAAATTCTATAATTTAAAACTCATAATAAATAATTTTCTGCGCCGATTATCCGCCAGATTTGGGGTTAATCACAACATAAAGTATAGATTAAGTTGATAAAAATCAAAAAATCAATACCCGTGTGCGTAGCACGGGCCAAAAAAGCTAGTTTCATTTAATATATTAATACAAAAATTCGGTTATTTCGGTCCAGAACCGAAATTTTTCTGAAAGGACCGGGCCGAACCGAACTTTAATTTGGTCCGGACGGAAGAACCAAATGGACCGAAATTCTGAAAAAAATGGAACCGAACCGGACCGAATTTTCACGGTTCGGTTTGGTTCTTTGGTTCCGGTTCGGTTTTGCTCAGCCCTAAATGCGCGCGCGCGGGTGTGAATCGAGAGATTTTAAATTCCGGAGCGTTTATGTAATATCCAGATTTCATTTTATTTGAATAATACGTAATTGAAGTGTATCTGGATGAGTATTATTATATTTTTCCTTCCTTTGGAATTTATTGTTGTCAAATGTTAGTTTGCCTTGTATCAAGACTCTTAAAATTTTAAACTAAGCGGAAGAGGCCCGATAGTTTTTTTTATATATTTTCGGCCTCCAAGTAGAAATAATAATAAGAATCAGAATAATGTATAATAATTTATTAATGGGTACCCAATAGTAAAATTTCGACTGAGGGACGGGTCTCAATTTTCATTAAGCCCGAGATTAAATTTTGAACTATATTCGGCCCAATATGCGACAAGCCTAATATTAATCGGACTTAGCCAAATAGGCAAGCTCAATTTTTAGTTAACAGACGCATGTTTAACCTCAATGTATAGTTGAGGTGTGAGCATTCTTTGAGGTGTGAGCATTCTTTATTTAATTATATATTATATATGCGCGCGCGCACACATATAGGATCAAATAAAAAAAAATTAAGTTACAAAATTATAAAAAAAATATGAATTTTTTAATTCGTCCAACATATTAATTCTTAGTTGTAGAAAGTATCTAGGTTGAAAATTATTGAAAAACATCACAATTTTTGAAAATAACGAATAAATAAATCGTACATTCAACACATTTTGTAATCGGGGTTCAACATCAGGGGTTAAAAACTGATTATCATTATATTAAATATATTTATAGAGGAGTTTATACTATACTTATAGGGTGTGACTTGGGTCTAGACCCTAAAAATATAAATATTGGTTATATAATACGTTTTTTTTGCCACAGGTTATATAATACGTTTAACTTAGTTATTACATTGAAAAATTAGTTTATGCACTTCTTTAACACAATTTTAACCCATATTCAACAAATTATGTTAAAAAATATTGAACTCAAATTATATATGTGTTTAATGCATAGTTCATTTATATGTTTTCTAACGAAGTAGTGATGTAGTGATGTATTTTCAATTATTTTCAACATGAATACCCTATATAACTAATAATTAACACATACGAAATATAAGAAATATATTAAAAAGGTTTGTAAGTTTGTATAAAAATTCCCATATATATATATATATACAATGTTGTGAAAAGTGCAAATCGAATCTAAGCGGTGGAAGGATTATCCAGCGCTTAAGCGGTAAAACGGATGTTTAAGCGGGCCAATAAACGGATTAGTAAAATATAATTAAATATTTAGTTATAATATTAATATATCTAAAAATAATATTATGTTGTGGTAAGAATTTAAAATTTTAATATTTTTAATAAAATATATGTTTTTAATTTTTTAATTTATTTATAGTTATATTATAAAAAATAATATTTTAAAATTAAAAAAATGCAAGTCAACATCATTTTGACCGCTTAATTACTGCTTAATCCGCTTAACGACCGCTTAATGGTCAGTTTAATTCTAAAAAACGCTTAATCCCTCGCTTAGTACGAAATCAAAGCGTATTAGGGCCGATCCCGCTTAGGCGGGCGCTTAATCCGCTTTTCACAACATTGTATATACATGGAAACTGTTCACAAACCAAGTTGAATATGTTATCCAACCCACCCATGTATAACTGTCCAAGAAAACAAATTCAACAGTTATACATTGTATAAAATAACGTAAATGCAGTTTTTTTTTATTCTTCCATTCTCAATCCAATCAATTCAATCCATATACATACGCGGTCCAATTAGGATTTAGCCAAATTCACACATAATAATATAAATTATTGTAATTTTAATATTATATAAGTGCTTAAGAAAAGATTAAATGAGAAGTTTTCTGGAAAGGATAAGTCTCCATCACTTGAGCTATCCAACCGTGCTCGAAACTCTATTCAATATATATATATATATATATATATATATATATATATAAAGGAGGATGCGGGCGTCTCCAAAATCGTTCGATTCAGTATTCTGATTTTTCTTAAATTTCGGATAGAAAATATAATTATAATTCAAAAAAATTAGGTTTAATACAATTCTAATGATAATACAATTCTTTTCTTATTGGATTACTCTAGAATCTGGAAAAATAAATTCTAAAAGTAAAAATTCTTTTTCTTATTTAGGAATCATAAAGATAATACAATTCTTATTTTTATTTATACATTATTTTAGATATTATTAAAGAAGTACCATTCTTATATTCAAAAGTTATAAAATTTATAGTTTTATTTTATTAAATTTGAACAGAATCCAAAGTTCCCATTACCACGTGATTCTTTTTTTTTTACGAATCGACGGACTACAGAGTGAATGAGAATGCATGTGAATGTCCATTAGATTAAGAACGATATTACCGGGACAGCAAGATCACCTAAGACTACCATATTAAGTAATCCGTTCATCTCCCATCTCGAACCTAAGGCGGACTAACATGAAAAGATGGACAGGCTTTAAAGTCCAAATATTCCGAGAAACTTCTACTCAGACGGATGATACTGATACACTGATGCTAAAAGAGGCCGCTAAATTTGATTCCTTAATTTTATCGTAATGTAAATGATTCTTGAGAGAATAGGCGGGAGGTTACGTAGAGTCTAGAAACTTTCCATTTAATTTTTCTAATTTTTTGAGAGAAAATAGGTAAACCAGCTAAAAAAAATAGTAATGTTAAAAGAGATATAATTCTGAGTAGTTAAGAAATAGGAATTTTAACAAAAGTATAATAGCTAAAATCTATAAAATTCTAAGTAGTTAAGAAATAGGAATCTGAAAAGAAAAGAGAGAAACAATTAAGAAATATGAATCTTAAAGAAAAATATAATAGCTAAAATTTATGAAATTGGATATATTTATCTAATTGTAATTATAATTTTATCGTAATGTAGATGATTCTTGATTAGTATTGTGTTTGAGGGGAGGGGGCCCAAATTAATTTTTACCTAAATAATAACAAATTTTCTATTAGTATTATGTTTGACGGGAAAGCGGTTAAAATAATTTTTTTTATCTAAGTTATAATTTTTTTTTATTAAAACGGGACGACAGCTTGAAATAATTTTTATCCAATTATAATCTTTAACTTTATCATAATTATAATAATTTTTATTAGTATTATGTTTGACGGTAGGGTGACTCAAACTAATATCTATATTATAATTTTTTGTTATTAATATTGTGCTTGATAAGAGAGCGGCCCAAACTAATTTTTATCTATATTATTATATTTAATTTTATCATAATTATAATAATTATTGATTAATATTATTTTTGATGGGAGGGCGGTCCAAACAATTTCTTTTATTAATATTGTGTTTGACAGGAGGGTCACTTAAACAAAATTTTATATTAAATTATAATTTTTTTATTAATGATATGTTTAACAGGAACATGACTCAAAATAACTTTTATACAATTATAATATTAATTCGTATCAAAATTTCTAAAAAAGATTCTTGATTAGTTTTGTGTTTGAGGGGAGGGCGGCCCAAATTTACTTTTATCATAAATTTTCTATTAGCATTATGTTTGACGAGAAAGCGGCTAAAATAATTTTTTTTATCTAAATTATAATGTATTTTTTTATTAAAACGGGACCACAGATTATAATAATTTTTATCCAATTATAATCTTTAACTTTATCATAATTATAATAATTTTTATTAGTATTGTGTTTGACGGTAGGGAGACTCAAACTAATATCTATATTATAAATTTTTGTTATTAGTATTGTGTTTAACAAGATAACGATTCAAACTAATTTTTATCTATATTCTTATATTTAATTTTATCATAATTATAATAATTATTGATTAATATTATTTTTGATGGGAGGGCGGTCCAAACAATTTCTTTTATTAATATTGTGTTTGACAGGAGGGTCACTTAAACAAAATTTTATATTAATTTTTATATTTTTTATTAATAATATGTTTAATGGTAACATGACTCAAAATAATTTTTATGCAATTATAATATTACTCCCTCTGGCCTCTGTGCCTCTCATTTCTTTACAGTTACTATTTTGGGATGTCCCTCTCATTTCTTTATATTACTATAAATAGTGAGTTTTTCCCATCATTACACCCACTATCTTCGCCCACCATCTTATATTTAACAATAAAAACTACTATTACACCCACTACTTTCCTCCACTATCTCAAATCTATTATTAAATATTGGTAGGTCCCACCACTTTACCCACTTTTCATTTAACTTTACTCATTTTTCATACATTGTCTTGGTCTCCGTGTGCCCTTCCGATGTAAACAATTGAGGGGGACGGAGGGAGTTATTCGTATCAAAATTTATAAAAAATTCATAACGCCGTCACGGAACGCGGCTTTATTCACTAGTTTTGTTTAAAAGAAAACTCAAACTCTATTTAAAATTTGGGGCGTGTTATTTACCTGAGCATAAAAGATCAGTTGTTGCCATATATTTTTGACATGCATGTATAAATAATAATTGTATTAGTTCTTAATATTAACCGGAAAAAAAAGAGTGAGCCAAAGAAAAAAGGTTAAGACGATCGTCCCATTGGTTTTACCAACAATCTCTCTTCTCCTCTCTCAAAATTATTGTTCCTCTTTCTTTCTCTCTAGGGTTTCGAAAGAACTCGAAGAAAAGGGAGGAAGAAGATGAGTTACGATCCGGTTCAAAGCAGCGCAAATGGTAATCTCGACGAACAAATTGCTCAGCTTATCCAGTGCAAACCCTTGTCCGAGCAGGAGGTTCTCTCTATCTCTCTCCCTATCTACCCTCTCTCTCTGTAGCTGCCTCTCTCTCCCTCCCTCTCCCCCCCCCTCTCTCCCTCTCTCTGGCTAATTTATGCTTTGCTTCTGCTTTTCATATATATATATATATATGGATGTATAATCGTTTGCATCTGATTTGTGTTTTTATGATGTTTTTTCTGGTTTCTTTGATTCGTTTTGTAATTGAAGCGGATCTGTTTAAAGTTCGTTGTTTTGTGGAAATTTAATCCCAATAATAAAATTTGTCTTAAAAAATATTCGAAATTAAATTCTGTACTTCTAGTTGTCTAATTTATATGTTTGTAGATGTGTATGTGAGTGTATGTTTCCGTTAAAAGAACCAAGTGTATTTTGGCTTGTTTAGACAATTTTGCTGGCGTAGACAAAATCTTTATTAGGAGATTATGAAAGCACGTGTGGAAGCTCATTTGATTGCTCCAGCTGTTTTATGTTATTTCAATTTTTTAATGGGCTTGTTTTTATAAAAGGGTGGGAACGTCTTCATTTCAAATTTGATCACTTGCAATAATACAAAAAATGAGAAGAAGAATGAACCAATGAGCCACATCGTGATTGCTTTTTTTGCTAGTAAAAGAGGCAATTTCCGCCTTGACTGTTCAAAATGGAGTCATAAATCCTACATCATTTTGGGTCGAATGAGGTTGGAAGGTGAGGTGCCTTTAATTGAGAGATATGGAGCTGAGGAGCCTTGAGTTTTTACCCTTTTCATATAGTTATGTTGATAAAGGAGTTTCAAACCTCAAAAGTCCTCGCGGAAGTTTTGTAGTTGGTATATGCTACTTTTTATTTAGTATGTATGTTGCTTTTATCAAGAGAAATTATGTTTAACATATGTAGGCTTACAAGGTGCCTCAATTTGTATGAGGTTGGACATTTATGCATTCTTTTATATTTTTGGTTATCATAACTTCCTCTTTAGTAATATCTTATATTTATATGCACCGGTACATTTATCAATTAACAACTCTTGAGGTGCCATAATTTGAATTCTGAAACCGTGACAAGAGGTTTATCAAGGATTTTTTTTATTTTTTTTTTTTTTGTGGTGTAGGTTAGGGTGCTATGTGAGAAGGCCAAGGAGATTCTCATGGAAGAAAGCAACGTCCAGGTTTTCCATTTTGTGTTTTCATATTACCAATGTTTTTTTTACCTTTGCTTCACATCAGATCTGATGTCAATTGCTTGTCCGACCTTAAATGATTTCTCTTTACTATTATCATTACCACTTGACATCGACAATAAAAAAAGTAACTTCAATGGACGAATCCTTGATGTGTATTTTTAAGCAGTACTCTTTGTTTGCTGATTGAGTACCCTTGACTAAACAAAAACCACTCGGGAGCTTAGAATGCATGCTGCTTCTATGTCAATGATTAAGTGGTTTGCTTTGACTCTTTCGGTAATTAACATAAGTTGTGTAATATATTTCTAAAGTTGCAAATTTCTAAATGAGTTGGAACTGATTTTTAAAAGGCGTGTGGAGATCTTACATTTAAATGTTGATAGAATTCTATACAAGCTTTTGTGAGGTCAAATAGGCGTAGAAGTGATTTAACTTAAGTTTGGTTGTAGTAGGTTGCTAATATTTGATGCACTCATATATTTTTTTAGAACTTATACCTAAAAAATGTATATGTACCTACTGTCACGTGTATTAGTCATTGATCAGGTTCAGGTTCTGAGAAAAGAAGCCATTTAGCGTAATACATTAATATTTATTTCTTATGTTTTATATCAAAGTTCTTTTTTTTTTTTTAAGAATTTCCTGCCATAGTGTTATCCTCAACAAAAATATGTTGTCTCACCTTTAAATTGTCATAACACTGTTTCTTTCGAGTGTGAAGCGGTATACCTTTCTTAAGTAGATTTTTTTTTAATAGAATTGGCTGTAACTGTTTATACTTTTGACTTTTAGGTAATTTGCTTTGTCTTTTGTTTACCAATTGTCATTGGAAATTTGCTCCTTAACGAAACCGGTATCTTATACTCTCTATTTGCAGCCTGTCAAAAGCCCAGTAACAATTTGTGGTGATATTCATGGGCAATTTCATGATCTCGCGGAGCTGTTTCGAATTGGAGGGAAGGTAAGACCACTATCTTATTGCCCCTTGCTACTTTTCTGCCAAGTCGAGCATATCATGAGGACTTCTTGTTTGGTCTTGGAAGGTCTTGCGATCAGTTTGTTTGCAATGGGATTGTCAAGGAATCCTCCCTACAGGAAAATTTAACCTTTAATTAAATTGGTTGCTTATGTTTTCCTAGATGGTATATCTAGGGAGAAGTAGAGATGGGAGATGGTTGCTTTTGATGCCTTACCACTTCATGTTCAATTTTTTATACATATTTATTATTCTAGGTCCAGTGCAGAAGACTGCCTCACCTGAAATTAGAAATTTTAAATATTTAGGGAAAGCGAAATGCCTTGTCATTATTGAGCATGAAGTTCATGTAAAATTTTTGGTCACTTGTTTTTAAAGTTGTAAATTTAGTTTAGGCAATGCAATTATACATATAAGTCTCAACTCTTAGTATGTGTGGTTCAGGGCATGTACTTCTCTTGAATAAGTTAATTACAAATGCATAGGATATCCATAGTCCTTTTTATTTGCAGAGCATATATGCTACTTTTACATGAAGCACATTTTTCTTTATGGGTCAAAGTGTAACATTCCACAGCGGTTAGATCAGTGTGTTCGTGTGAGCACAAATAAACAACCAATAACCAAGTTAGCTCTTGGATCAGGCTGTGGTTAATTGTTGAATTTTCCGATATGGCACGAGAAAGATATTGAAGATCTTAAATATAGTTGTATATTTTGATTAACTGTTTGCAGTTGAAATATATCATGTAAGGACTGCTACACACACACACACATATGCTTTGAGCTCTTAACTTACTTAGTGTTTTACTTTTGGTAGTGTCCAGACACAAACTACTTGTTTATGGGAGACTATGTTGATCGTGGCTATTATTCAGTTGAAACCGTAACAGTAAGTGTTATTTTCTGCTCAGTATCTTGAAATATTATGAATTTGACTAGGATATTTGTCTGACCAATATGAAGTGCATTATTATATCTGCTATCTTTTTTTTCCTCTTCTTTTTTGCATTTCTGTGGTATTTGTTTGGATCACATCTTTGTTTCTTTTGTTGATAATAAATGAAGACATTTTTGTTTATGATTCAGTGAACTGTTTGTTTTGAATTATTATATGTATGGTTTGTTTACCTTTTGCTGATGCTACTGTGTTAATTTTCAGCTCTTGGTGGCTCTCAAAGTGAGGTATTCACAGAGAATTACTATATTGAGAGGAAACCATGAAAGTCGTCAGGTATTTGGACATCTTGGCAATTTTTTCTCTTGCCAAATAATAATTATATTAACCAAGTAAGAAAATGCAAAATACTAGGTTATACCCTAGCTTGCTTTGATAAAAAGAACATACCCCCAGTCAACCAGCACAAAAACTCTTGGAGAGAGTTAAAGAAGCGAATCTAACGACAAAGCTAATAGGGCTAGTCCTGCTCAGCTACATAGACAACTAGAAGTCGGAAACTGTTTATAATAAATTGCTACTACTAATAAAGCTTCAGAATTAGAGACTGGTCCCTTGCTACCACCTTTCAAAACTTCTTGTTTTCAGAGAGCTTTTTCCTCATGATGCTCTTAATTTTCCCAAAAATCTGATTTGCTGATTGTGAAGCCTTGCATTTCTTTCCATCTGGATGTTCTCAACAGAAACTGCTGAAAACACAACAGCAACTGCTAAAAAGGTGTACTTAACTTGGCTCATGAAATCCTAACCAATGTAAGTGGCATTTCAATTCGTAGGAAAACCCATAGGATGTTATGCTGAAGGTATAATCCAGGAAAACATTCTTATTGGCCTCAGGTGCAGCATTGCATAAGAGGCATGATGGGTCAACATTTTTTTCTTATAGGATAAGCTTGTATCGGGTTAGAAGTCTCCCTAGAATGGCCAACCATATCATGGACAACTACTTGGGGAATAGGTAGAGAATGCCAAACAGCATTATGCCAATTTACCATTGGAGCAGATCTGCCGATAGATTCCCAAATGACATTAAATATTGACTTTGAAGGGACCATCCCAGAGTATGTGTTCAATAGTGTGAAGCTGAACAGAGGATACTAACTGACGAAGCTCTTTTTTCACGTCGACTTAAGTCATCTCTAGTCCAGCAAGTATCTGAAAAGTTGCTGACTTTTATCCACATAGGCACACTTTTGACTGGATCATTTGAAACTTCACCAACCCAGTCTTCAGTTATCAGGGGTCTTCGATTGAAATACCAGGCCCCCTTTGCCAAATAGCAGGCTTGTTCTTGAATAAGAGAATCTGAAAATGAAAGTGTTCGAATTTTTCTGTGACACTAATCAGTCCCTTAGAT
Source organism: Daucus carota subsp. sativus (assembly GCF_001625215.2). Taxonomy (NCBI): domain Eukaryota; kingdom Viridiplantae; phylum Streptophyta; class Magnoliopsida; order Apiales; family Apiaceae; genus Daucus; species Daucus carota. Next base: position 14,957,685 of record NC_030387.2, read on the forward strand.
TTCCAGAGGTTGTTAGCAATGTCACTCACAGTATGGTAGGGCAAAGTACCACGAGTAAGGTTCCCTACTAAGCAATTTTCAAGTTTTTCAATTCCTTCTAGTAGACTGGCATCAGGTGGGGAGACGACTTTAGACTTTTTAGGAAGAGATCTAGAATCAAAACTTACCTCATTTGAAGGAGGAGAGTTCAGCACTTGGCTCCAGCTCATCTTTGAAGGGCCATCTTGAGTATTCCCTGTAACCTCGACATCATTTGGTTTAACGATTCCTGTACCATTTGGTTGGGTCATTTTCTCAAACACCTTCGGCAGAGTATCAAAAATGTGCTTTACTTTCTTATTATCAGAATTTCTATTCAAGATTGGAAAACCCATGTCATCTCTGCTACTGCCAGTTCTCCTATCATCAGTTCCAACCCCAAGTTGAAAGTGGATCAGTAGTATTAAAGCGCTCAAAGTCAGCCATGGGAAGACCTTGTCTCTTGATGAAATTCTGCATTTTCAGCAATTTTTTCCTTGAGTTCATTAACTCTGTTCTTTCATCTCTGTTAATGATAAAAGCTGGCTTGACTCTAGGGTTTGCAGTATAGCCAGCAACATCCTCATCTGAATTATCCACATCTTCTACCAACACCAAATCGTAAGGAATACCGTTGGAACTATAGTGAAAAGGTAAGGGAGCTTCAGCACCCAAATCAAGCTCAAGGGGATCTGTACCGTGAGAAACCATAGTTGGATCGAGGTTCTGAGAAAGAGGAAAAGAGAGAATTACAATTTAGTAATATTTTGTAAATAGCATACAAAATGTAGTGTTTAGGTTGAGGAGGTTATGAAGGGGTGAGTTATGTTGGGAATATTTAGATCTGATGGATTCAAGTGTGTAAAAATTGATGGAGACTAAGTTCAAGTTAGGATTTTTTTTTTTTTGCTAAGCCAAGTTAGGATTTTTATCGTTCTAACCTAGAGAAAAAGAGCTTATTTTTAGGGAGAGACATAGTTGTTTGCTAACAGAGCATATAGTTGACTACTGAATCTGCATCTTGGCAATTGATTAGCAAGAACTATCTATTTTATTGCTTCCTTTGAAATTCATCATTATAGGTTTTCGTGATCGAGATGGTATCTTTTGTAGAGGGATGGTTAAGGTTTTTTTTTTTTGAAGTTATATTTTAGTGGCCTCACATAAGCAAGTCATGTTGTACTGTTTTTATAATTATAAACATTGAACTTATGCTTCGTGTACTTGTTGCAGATTACGCAAGTATATGGCTTCTATGACGAATGCTTAAGAAAGTAAGTTCTACATTTATATAGAATGTACTTACATAGTTTTTATGTGTATGCATGGACTTTGTTATTGGTTGTCGTCATCTGCATAGATCACTTAAATTTATAACTTTCTTCAATGTATCACAATGAAATATTAATCAGCTGTGATTTTTATTCTTTTTTCTTTATTAGTTAAGAATTACAGATTTGGTAACTTATAAGTTACTTTTCCTTTGCCACCTGAATGTTGGCATATGCTGTTGGCCTGTTGCCTATTGACATCATCATAATTTCAGCATCTTTTCTTTCTCTTTGTATAGGTAATCATTATCTATTTTTGTCCTACAGATATGGTAATGCAAATGTGTGGAAGATCTTCACTGATTTGTTCGACTATTTTCCCCTCACAGCATTGGTTAGTTTATCTGTTTTTGGTTTGACATTATCTTGCATTTAAACTTCTACCCTATTAATTTCCGATTCGCATTTTTTTTCCGCCGACAATATACCAATGAATGAAAGTAATAAAACTGTATTGCTTTGTAATGCAGCTCAAGTAATGCCGAAAAAGTGACAGATTGTCATCATTTTTATGTTATGTACTATATGTACTTTGGTTAAAAGTCAGTAAGCCATGTTAATGTAATATTAGTGAGTTTCCTGCTATATTGCACATTTATCCAAGGCACAGGGATTTTCTAGGACATGTGGATGATCGAAAATGACAGCAGTTAGATTCCGTAGATGTTATGCTTGGATGTTTTTCCCTTTCCCATAAATCTCAAATATTCAGATTTGTTATTCATCATTATGAAATTATGAAACACATGCACGATTATATGTAGCATTTCACATGTCACGTGTTAAATTTTGTTGAAAGTGTGTGCTTATTATCCTTGTGAGCATAAAATGGGAACGTAGTAATTAATCTTGTCATGTGGTTGATACATATACTAATATAGCCTAAAGTTTCACACTTTGGTATTGCCCTTATTCCTGTCTTGTAGTTCTTATTATTGTTTTCTGTTATATGATGTGCATAGACATGTTTTTAACTCAACTGATGGCTAAATGAAGATTACTTGATACGCCCAGTAATCAGTGATATCTTGAGTCATATTGTTGGGATGCCTATGCTTTTTCCTCAAGGTTGTATTTGGAAATATAAATTCTTTTTAAATGATAGATTCGGACCACATGAATTATCCATTCAGATTCTCAAAACTTGTGTGCTTTGGAAATGAATCCAAAATCTTTTAAAAATACAAAGATGTCATTTAATTGACCAATTCCATCATTTGATATAAAGTCTTAGTATTCAGTTGTGCAATAAAAGAGTTTGAGTTTACTTGATTTTGATTTCAGCTTACTGAAATATCTGTTCATCTCTGTTGCATGTTCATTCTAATTCTCACATGTTCGAAGATTTCTTGTGCTTATATCCTGAAAAATGTTATATTGAAATTTAGGTTGAATCAGAAATATTTTGTCTCCATGGTGGGTTGTCACCTTCTATTGAAACCCTTGATAATATACGGAATTTCGATCGTGTTCAAGAAGTTCCTCATGAAGGACCTATGTGCGATCTTTTATGGTCTGACCCTGATGATCGCTGTGGATGGGGTATTTCACCCAGGGGTGCTGGATATACTTTTGGCCAAGTATTCTTCTGTTTCCTTTTTTCTTCTTTTTTGGTTTTTAGTGGAGTTTACTCTAAGGTTAAGTGAATTATCTCTGGTACTTGACAGGATATTTCTGAGCAATTTAACCATACCAACAACTTAAAGCTTATTGCAAGAGCACACCAGCTGGTTATGGAGGGATTCAACTGGGGCCATGTACAGTATTCTCTAGGATGTCTAAGTGGTTTGTTAATGTGGTTATTGACTGGGATTTTTACTAATGTATCTTTTTGCAAATCTTCTTTGGACAGGAGCAAAAGGTTGTCACTATTTTCAGTGCGCCTAATTACTGTTATCGATGTGGAAACATGGCATCTATCCTGGAAGTGGATGATTGCAAAGGACACACCTTCATTCAGGTCCTCTTCTTCCCTCCCTCTTTTTGTGTGTGCATGTATAATTTGGGGAGAATTGCTCCTGCGGCGCCTGCAAGAGCCATTTCTTGTCTCGTGTTCCTCTTTGACACTCTGCTGCATCTGTGCCATTTCTCTATTATATCCTCTCTGCCGCATCTCTATTCCCTTCATTTTTTCAGCAGCTCCTCCTGCTGTTCTATCTTCCGTTTTCTCTCTCTATCAAAAACATATGTTTTTAACCCCTTTTGCTTTTTAATTGGAATTTGAACTATATGAGGTGTTTAGTTGATTTATTTATACACGTAAATAATAAATTATAATTTAGCTACATTTATATACAAATGCTTCTGTACTGTATATTATAGAGAGAGGGGAGCCGCTGTACACTCCCCTCCGCATGTTTATGTTTCTGAGCATGCACACCCAATTTTTCATCATGATATATGCTTAACCTGGAAAGATCACTGAAATATTGCTTCCCAAAACAGTTTGAACCAGCTCCAAGGAGAGGAGAGCCTGATGTTACCCGCAGAACGCCAGACTATTTCATGTGAAGTAGAACTCACCGAACATTCAGCTTTTAGTGCTGCTAACTGCTTTTTATAGCTTGGAAGTTACCTTAAATATTTGGAGTCATATTTAACTATGACGAGGAGGGTAATGAAAAACATGTAAAATGGGATGTGTAAACAGTTGTTTTCTGGAAACCCGTTAGAGCTATGGGAAACAGAGCAGTGGATATGTTTACTACATATTGTACTGCGTCCTGCGTGGTTATGTGTCGTCCTCTTTGTTATTCCCTTGCACAATTAGTTCTTTGATTTTTTGTCCAGTGTAGAAGGATCCATTGTCTGGATTTACTAGCAGGGTTATTGTGTAGATGCAATTTTCACCTTTTCAGTATTCTATAGGGTTTTCTTTTTGGCCCCAACTCATTATCTTTGGCCTTTATCATTTCTTATATTATATTTGGGGTGAGAGTGGATTCTTGTCATTCCCCACCTTTGTTTTAAAAGGCCATCTGATTTCGAGGCCGGACAGTGAGTATGGCGATCATATTCTGGTCTTGCATTTTTATCAATCTGTTTTGTGGAATTTAAGCTGTAGTGTCTAAGTTGTATAAAAGTTCTCTGATGTGTTCATTTCTGTTAGCATGTCACCTTGGGTAATGATGTGCTATCAGACTCGACAATTGTGCTGTGTCATCTAAGCTCTTGTTTGGGTCATGGAATAGGACCCGGAGAAGACACGAAATTATTTTAATGGAAACATGAAGATGAATGTTTGTGTCAACATGCTGCGACGTTAACATTAAAATTAGTCCTGTGCTCTTTTGTGGACACGAAATGAAACTAACACTCGAATGAAGTATAGATAAACAATCTTAGCAACAAAAACAAAAGCTGTTGCATTAGCATATGAAAATATATGAAAATCTAGGCTTCTAGCATATGCATTAGTTAAGTAGCTTCAGCCTACATTATGTTCTAGCATGAGCTAAACAAAAAGTATACGTGTAATCCATGGGGCGTTGTTTGGTCATTATCTAATCTCCGTCTCGTTCAGGTATGAGAAACGGGCTTTTTTAGAGTATGAGACGGATATCGGGGAAGATTTTATGAAACGGTTTTTTTTAAGAGTATGAGACGGATATCAGGGAAGATTTTATGAAACGGTTTTTCTATGAAAACCCAATAAGTACCTTTATGAGTTTGGTGTATTTTTATTGGCCATCTAATCATAAATAAAGATGACTTCTTGCATTTACACCAAGTTAACCAATTAAAATCCATTATGCTGTTCTAAATGGATGTCCTACACTCTTCTAGAACAATCTTTGATCTTTCATTTTTCTAGATCTTTCATTTTTCTAGACCTTTGATGTTTCAAGTTCTTGTAACCATGGAATTTCGGTCTTCCAAATTCTTGTAACTTCTATGTAATACACCTATAAATAGGTGCCCAAACTTGATCTCGTAAGATATACTTCACAAGAAATACACAATCATTCTCTTACTCTCTTTCTAGTAGTCTAATATATTATATTATAATAATATATTCGTAACACGTTATCAGCACGAGATCGCTCATCGTTGCAAGGTTAACGGCCACACAAGGTGTCTCAAATTGTTGGTCTCCTTTTCTTTGATCTAAGCTTAAAGCTCTATAAAAATGTCAAACTTTACGAAACTTGAATTTGAGGCTCTTGACATCACTGGAAAGAACTATTTATCATGGATATTGGATATTGAGATCCATTTAGCTGCACAAGGTCTTGGGGACACAATAAAAGAAGGAAATAAAGAATCAGAATCGAACCGCGCAAAAACTATGATTTTTCTTCGCCGCCATCTCCATGAAGCACTTAAAAGTGAATACCTTACGGTGAAAGATCCACTCGAATTATGGAAAAATTTAAAAGATAGATATGATCATCAAAAGACGGTGATTCTTCCAAAAGCTCGCTATGATTGGATGCATTTGAGGCTACAAGATTTTAAAACCGTCATTGAATATAATTCCGCACTTTTTAAAATAACTTCACAACTAAAACTATGCGGAGAAAAAATCACTGATGCAGATATGTTAAAAAAAACGTACTCAACTTTTCATGCCTCAAATGTACTCCTCCAGCAACAAATATCGTGAAAAAGGTTTTACAAAATATTCAGATTTGATTTCTTGTCTCCTTGTTGCTGAACAAAATAATAAGCTTTTGATGAAGAATCATGAGTCTCGCCCAACTGGATCTAGCCCTTTCCCTGAAGCGAATGTGGCAACATATAATTATGGGCGCGGACGAGGTGGCGGGCATGGACGAGGTGGTAATCGTGGCCGTGAGCGTGGATATGGAGCACGTGGTCGTGGGTCTCAAGTCCAAAATCATCCTTTTTTCAAGTTCAATAAATCTAATGCCAACCTGAAGTTGGAGAAAAATATGGATAAGGAGAAAAAGAAAAAGACCACTGAAAATGAATGTTACAGATGCGGAATGAAGGGTCATTGGTCGCGTACCTGTCGTACGCCAAAACATCTAGTTGATCTTTATCAAGCATCCCTGAAGGATAAAGGCAAGAATATCGAAACAAATTTGGTGTTTGAAGATAAAGATCACGTGGACAATCTCCTTCAAATGACTTATCTGGATACAACTGATTTTTATGAGAATCCTGATGACACCACTGCTCCAAATGACAAATAATTTACTTGTTTACCTTACTTGTTTCAATAATTTGCATATGAAAATATTATGGTTATATGTTTTTATGATGATTACTAATTATATATTTATCTATTATTTGAAGCAATATGGACATTTCTCATTCTCGCATTGGATATATAACAAAAGAAGAAGATATTTGTTTGGTAGATAGCGCAACTACTCACACAATTCTTAAAAATAAAAAATATTTCATCTCTCTAAACAAACATGAAGGCAATGTCTGCACAATTTCTGAGAGTATAAAATTAATCGAAGGCTCCGGAAGAGCTATTATATTGTTACCTGAGGGAACAAAGTTTGTTATAAATGATGCATTGTTCTCCCCAAAATCACAGAGAAATTTATTAAGTTTCAAAGATATCCGCAGAAATGGATACCATATTGAAACAGTGAATAAAGAAAATGAAGAATTTCTTTATATCACAAGTATTGTTTTAGGTAACAAGTATGTTAAAGAAAAGTTACCAGCTTTTAATTCTGGATTATACCATACTACTATTCGAAATTTTGAGGTTAATGTCACAGTAAACCAGAAGTTTACTAACAAAAATAATTTTATTATTTGGCATGACCGACTAGGACATCCTGGGTCAATAATGATGCGAAAAATAATTGAGAATTCACATGGGCATCCATTGAAAAACCAGAAGATTTTTCAATTTAATGAATTCTCTTGTGCTGCTTGTTCACAAGGAAAGTTAATTGTAAGACCTTCTCTTGCAAAAGTTCGATTTGAATCCCCTAAATTTCTAGAACGTATTCAGGGTGATATATGTGGGCCCATTCACCCTTCATGTGGACCATTTAAATATTTTATGGTATTAATTGATGCATCAACTCGATGGTCACATGTGTGCTTATTGTCATCTCGCAACCTGGCGTTTGCGAGTTTACTTGCGCAAATAATTCGACTAAGAGCACAATTTCCAGATTATAATATCGGTACAATCCGTTTAGATAATGCTGGAGAATTTACATCACGGGCTTTCAATGAGTATTGTATGTCAGTTGGAATTAATGTTGAAGATCCTGTTGCTCATGTTCATACGCAGAATGGTCTAGCAGAATCATTCATTAAACGACTCCAACTGATTGCCAGACCACTGATTATGAGAACGAATCTCCCCACTTCAGTTTGGGGGCATGCTATTTTACATGCAGCAGCACTTGTGCGCATCAGACCTACAAGTTATCATAAATTTTCTCCCTTACAATTGGCCTCCAGAAGAGAGCCTAATATTTCCCATCTTGGGACTTTTGGGTGTGCGGTATATGTCCCAATTGCTCCGCCACAACGTACAAAGATGGGTCCTCAGAGAAGATTGGGAATATACATCGGTTATGAATCTCCCTCTATAATAAAATATCTTGAACCCTTGACGGGCGATATGTTTACAGCAATATTTGCTGACTGTCATTTTGATGAAACGGTTTTCCCTAAGTTAGGGGGAGAAAACAAGATTATCCTAAAATCAGGGGGAGAAAACAAACAGCTGGAAAAAGAAATTACTTGGAATGCATCGACACTAAATATCTATGATCCTCGTACAAATCAATGTGAACTGGAAGTTCAGAAAATAATTCATCTACAAGGCATTGCAAATCAGCTGCCTGATGCATTAACTGATATAAATAGGGTGACTAAATCACACATACCAGCTGAAAATGCTTCTTCAAAAATAGAAGTCCCGGAAGGACAAATTATTAAAGTAAATGAGTCAGGACCTCGCATGAAGCGAGGCAGACCACTCGGTTCCAAAGATAAAAATCCTCGAAAAAGAAAAGGAGCAAAGAGTGAAGATGCCCAAATAGAGGAAATAAAATCTCAAGAAAAGACTCCTGAAGAGACCCGTGACACAAAAGATGAAATCCCAGAAGAGGGACAAGTACCTGAAAATATTGAATTTGAAGAGATCTCAATAAATTACGTTGTCACAGGAAAGAGATGGAACCGAAATGATACTATTGTCGACGAAACTTTTGCATATAATGTAGCGCTTGATATAATGATTGAAAAGCACATGTTTAGCCTATTTGTATTTAAGAGTATCAACTCAACTCTGATAAGAAAGAAAGTAAAATAGCAACCTATTCGTAAGATTTCCAGGATGAGGAGTACAAGCAGTTTGACGAGTCAACCCGCAGCTCTGTCTTCCATTAAGAAGCCAAGGTTGGAAGCCCTGGAGACAACTGCAGCCTCATCCTTGCCTTCCCAAAAAGGCTTGGACATGGAACAGGCAATGAAACAGTCTCTGGACTCATTCTCTCCACAGAATGAAGCCATTGAAATTGACCGCCCTGCCACGGTACCCTGTACATAGTCAAGCACTGCGCTAGCACTCACGCTAGTGCAAGACAAAACAGATACACAGGTTACTATGTTTACTGATTGCACAGTTTTTCAAAACCAAGTTAATATGTATGAAAACTATGCTGATCGCACTTTCTTTTATGATCAGGAGGTACTTGGCAGCGTGCAAGTAAATCCGCCCTCACAGGCATCCGGAGGACAATTTGTTCCTCCACTACCTTTGAACCCATCTCAGGGGACATTGGTAGTATATACAGGTACAGCTGGAAGAGTGAATACAATGAGTGAAGAAAGGCAAACAGCGAGCGATACACATGCACGTGAGGCTAGTGAAACAACTTTGAGTGTACGTGAGGTGAGTGCACACACTAACCCGGCTCTGTTTGAGGAACAAATGGCTAAGCTGAAAGCTGAATTAGCTCGGATGATTGCTGAGAATAAAAAGTTGAAGGGTGCACAATTGGTGACCCTAGAGAAGAAAGATGATGAAAGGCCATCTAGTTCTTCCAGGGATGAGCTTAAGGAAGAAATTCATGAGTTGACTGTCGAGATGAGATCTAACCATGCTCTTTATATGGCAAAATTTGATGCTATCGACAGTAAACTGGATCAACTCCTCAGGAACTCAAAGTCAGATGCTGATACCTCCAGAGAGGATCCCTCAACTAAGGGGGAAAATAGAGGAGATAGAGAAGATGGAGGAGATGGAGACAAAGGTGAGAGAGGAAATAGTTCAAATCAAAGCAATAAAGGGAATACTTCTGAATCTGCTCCTGACAACTCTGAAAAGTCAAAAGGCAAAGAGCCATTACATCAATATGAGAATGTCTTCAATTCTGATAATTATGATGACTTTCCACAAGACATGGATGCTGATGACGTCTTCGATGCTACTTACCGTCAAGCAGAGGAAGAAGGCAAATTTGAGGAGAGCTATCTGTTCCAAGATGAAGAACCTCTTGATCCTGAACATGAAGAGAATGTCCGGAAGTTTAAAGCTGAGAATGAAGCTAGGAAGCGTAAGCTTCGTGATTACCAGAAACTTCTAGAGGACAAATTGATAACTGAAGAGCAAATCAAGAAAGAGAAGCAGAAAATCTATGATGCTGCGTGCAACCAGAAGAATCTTGATATAAAAAGGAAAGTTGGAAAAAACTGGGACATCGCAAAGAGGATTTTCAATGGACCTCAAAGGGAGCCTTTCAATGACAGAAAGTTCTTATCTCTGATCTACGATCTTCGAGAGGTAAACCCTGACGAGGATATCTTTATGCATGCCTTTGCTTTAGAAATTGATTACTTGACTGTTGGAGTCAATAACTTGTTAGAACAGTGGGAGCTGATTGTATATACACAGAGAAATGGTTCATTTAGGTTATCTGTTGAATTTCTTAAATCATTCTCTGTATCTGAGCTCTGGGTACTTCGCAATAAGGTAAAGCGATGCTCCAACCTGAACGAACTTCTTCGTGACAAGCTGTTGGATTGTGCTGTCTTCAATAGTCCACAGGTTGTCAAAAATCCATATAGTGTAAAGTTCGTTCACAAGGAGCTCTTAAGCACTGTATATCTAAATGAAGAAGCTTTACCTAAGTATCTTGCTAAGCAACTGGCTTTAGCATCCACTCTACTTCGAACCAAGGGCTTCGCTTCTAAAGCCAAGTCTGATGCTGATGATGTGATCTTGTCTTACTGCACCCGAAGAAATATTTCTCAATACTTTCGAAGGATGAAGGGTGTTGCTAAATCTCAGCCAACAGACTTCCAGGAAGACCTTGTGGAGATGGAAGTGTTACATCAACTGGCTCTGGCAAGGGAACGTAAAAAGCGTCGTGAATCCACTACATCTGAAGCGCCAACCAGAGAAGAACCGTCAACTCCTATTCTTCACGATTCTGATATCGAAGAAGGAGAAGTTGATCTTTAGATTTGATAAGGAATTTGTAATATATATGTTCAGTAAGAACATCCTTATGTAATCTAATGTACTTGTTTGAATTCTGGTCAATGTTTAATGAAATACCAGAAACTTTTTGCTATTTACAATTCATGTTTAATCCTTTGTCTTATCAGTTAGTTGAGTTATCCTCTCGATAATTTGCATGTTATGTTAACAAACAATTTAGCCTATTTGTATTTAAGAGTATCAACTCAACTCTGATAAGAAAGAAAGTAAAATAGCAAGCTCTATTGAAGGAATCCGTACGAAGAACGTCAAGTGATTTATTAAAATCATATGTCTGAAGAATTTCAGGATGCTGCTGCACACCACTGAAAGAAGTTCATTAATATGTTCAAGCCTCAGTGTACAAATAATATTTTGTAGCACGTCCAGAAGTCCAGAAGGTATAAAGTTTTAATACTTTATTTATTCAGAAGATTCCAATCTATTTCTACTTATGAAGAAGAACTACAAAGACAAAGACTCGACGAACAAGCCACTTCTCAAATGTTTAATTGATAAAGAATATTTGATTCAGCTAGATACAGATGAACCAGACAGTACATTTGTGTGTCAGCTACTCAGATTAAATGTTCTGCATCAACAATAGGTGGTCGTTCAATCAAGACAAAGAATCAGATCTTTTAAAGGAAGTCAGAAGACCTGCTGCTGAAGAATTGCTCAATATAATTATTCTTTTAATTTATTCACATCTCAAAACAATTATAAGTTATATAATTTATTTATTAAATTAATTCACACTCGAATTAATTTAATTTATGAATGTATATAATTAATATAATTAAGTGGATAATTATTTGATTAATTATATTAAAGTAATATGTGTTTTAATAGATTTAAGGCACGGTATGACAATCATACTGATTGTCATACCGCACCTGGAAGGTACCATTTAACAGTTGGCATGACAATGCTAGCTTTGTCATACCGTTTCAGTTGGCATGACATAATCTCAGTTTGTCATACCGAGTTGAAGAAGGCATGACAATCCCCTTGATTGTCATACCGAAATCAAATGGTATGACAATACTAGAGATTGTCATACCACTTCAACCCTTAGCCACCAAGTCTCATTGTCATACTGCATTGTCATACCGAAGTTTGTGTGGTATGACAATCCTTCAGATTGTCATACCGACCCATTTGTAGCATGACAATAGCTTAGATTGTCATACTGATCCATGTAATTGTCATAGCACTTTGTATGATTGTCATAGCACTTAGGATTGTCATGCCTTGCTTTGTCATACTAGTTCAAAGGTTTGCCTATAAATTTGGCCATAACCTCTTCATTTGTTCTTGTTCATTGCCTTGTAAACTTTTAAGTTGCTTGTAACTTGCTATTGTTATATCCACAGTTTTCTGTGCTTTGATCACTCGGTTGTTTTTATCCGCTAAGTTAGAACACTTCCTGTCAAATTTATTCTACGAACTAGTGGACATTAAAACGAACCATATTAATTATATAACGACTTAAAAATTTTTATATTAATTAATTTAAATCTGATTATCAAGTTAAACTCCAATCAGATTATTCCGCCGCGATTATTTTGTGACGATTGTATTCAACCCCCCCTTCTACAATCGTATCTGGACCTAACAATGATAGAATACGAGGATCTTGAACCTAAATCTGTCGATGAATGTCAGCGTAGAGATGATTGGCCAAAGTGGAAAGAAGCAATTGACAAAGAATTGAGCTCACTCAATAAACATAAAGTTTTTGGACCAATAGTCCGGACCCCTGAAGGGATAAAACCCGTTGGTTATAAATGGGTATTTGTACGAAAGAGAAATGATAAAAATGAAATTGTGAGATATAAAGCACGTCTAGTTGCTCAAGGATTTACACAACGGCCAGTAATTGATTATGACAAAACATATTCTCCTGTAATGGATGCTACAACTTTTCGTTATCTTATTAGCCTGGCTGTTATTGAAAAACTAGATATGCGCTTAATGGATGTTGTCACGGCATACTTGTATGGTTCCCTAGAGAAAGATATTTATATGAAAATCCCTGAAGGATTTCGAATGCCTGAAGCATCTAGAACACATTCTCGTGATATTTATTCGATTAAGTTACAAAGATCCATATATGGATTAAAACAATCTGGTCGAATGTGGTATGAAAGATTAAGTAAGTACTTGTTGAGGGAACAATATAAAAATGATTCTATTTGTCCATGTGTTTTTATAAAGAAACAGAATCTTCATTTGTTATAGTTGCTGTATATGTTGATGATATAAATATTATTGGAACTCCCGAAGAGCTCTAGAAGACAGTCGATTACTTAAACGCAGAATTTGAAATGAAGGACCTTGGAAAAACAAGACTTTGCCTTGGATTACAAATTGAGCATCTATCTGATGGAATATTTGTGCATCAGTCAGCATACACAGAAAAGGTCTTAAAACGCTTTTACATGGAAAATCGCATCCATTTAGCTCCCCAATGGTTGTTCGCTCACTTGATAAGGAAAAAGATGTATTTCGACCAAGGGAGAAAAATGAAGAATTACTTGGTCCCGAAGTACCATATCTTAGTGCTATCGGCGCATTGATGTATCTAGCAAATAACACAAGGCCCGACATAGCATTTTCTGTAAATCTATTGGCAAGACACAGTTGTGCTCCAACACGGAGACATTGGTATGGAGTTAAGCATATTTTTCGGTATCTCAGAGGCACAACTGATATGGGATTATTTCACTCTAATAAATCCAAACCAGTTTTGACTGGTTATGCAGATGCAGGTTATCTGTCAGACCCAGAAAAGGCTCGATCACAGACATGTTACTTGTTTACCTAGGGCGATACAGCCATCTCTTGGCGATCGATAAAACAATCTTTGGCTGCTACATCTTCTAATCATGCAGAAATTCTTGCGATCCATGAAGCTAGCCGAGAATGCGTTTGGTTGAGATCAATGTGTCAACATATTCGAGAGTCATGTGGAATGCATTATGATAGGGCAATCCCGACAGTAATGTTTGAAGACAACACGGCATGCATTGAGCAGTTAAAAGAAGGCTACATTAAAGGCGACATGACTAAACATATCTCGCCCAAGTTTTTCTTTACACATGACCTTCTAGAAAAGGGAGAAATCGAAGTTCAACAAATTCGTTCAAGTGACAACATTGAAGATTTGTTTACGAAGTCATTACCCCCAACAACTTTCGAGAAATTGGTCAATAAAATCAAGATGCGTCGACTTAAAGACCTCAGATGAATTTTCAAAATCGATGTACTCTTTTTCCTAAACTAGGATTTTTTCCCAATGGGTTTTTTTCCTAGAAAGGTTTTAATGAGGCACGATTTTTGAAAAATGGACATCCAAGGGGGAGTGTTCTAAATGGATGTCCTACACTGTTCTTGAACAATCTTTGATCTTTCATTTTCCTAGACCTTTGATGTTTCAAGTTCTTGTAACCATGGAATTTTGGTCTTCCAAATTCTTGTAACTTCTATGTAATACACCTATAAATAGGTGCCCAAACTTGATCTTGTAAAATATACTTCACAAGAAATACACAATCATTCTCTTACTCTCTTTCTAGTAGTCTAATATATTATATTATAATAATATATTCGTAACATATGCAATATAATACAATAGTTTAAACATTAAGGAATCTAACAAGGTCCACCAATTATGCTTAATCTCGTGATCCAAAAAACATCACGTTGTAGACTTTGGCCGTGTTACTTAACTGTATAAGAGCATCTCCAAGGGTAGAGACCTGTTAGTTATATCATCCATTTGGCATCTATGTGTCATCTAATTGGCATGTTTAGAATATATGTAAAATGTGAAACACTCCAACCATTACCCCCTAGCAAAAAAATATGGATAACTAAAATTGGGGTAGCTAGATTTGGAAGACCTCTAAATGAATTATGCATAATTTTAGATAATATGATTATACATAACACCATTGGAGTTAACATAGAACCTATTAGCTATAATTTTAGATTATTATCCATATATTGTAGCTAACAACTATACATAACACCTTTAGAGATGCTCTAAGTTGGCTACTTCGTTGAAGTGTTCCAGATTGTTGACTAGTGATATAACTGGCTATGGATACACTAGTGTTTATGAGCTTATTCACACATGTCTTGCCATTCCTGATCATTGTGGTACCGCTGTTTCTCTTTTTCTTCATCCTCCGAAAGCCGGATGCAAATTTCCACCAGGAGCAAGTGGATGGCCAATAGTTGGAGAAAGTATCAACTTTGTTTGCTCAGGTCCTCAAGGATTCGTCGACAAACGAACCAAAAAGTACCCTGAAGATGCATTCCAAACTTCGCTATTTGGGAAAAAAATGGCTGTGTTCAGTGGACCGCTTGGGAACAAGTTTATATCAATTGGCCTGTAGATTATTTATGAATTTAGTTGATGCTGAGCAAATGACAAGTTTAGGCAAGCATTTTAGTTCTGTTATAACCGGATTGTTCTCTGTGCCAATTGATCTGCCTGGAACTGCTTATCACAGAGCTATGAGGGGTGGAAAACTGATGCACGAAGAGATTATGAAGATCATTGGCCAGAGGAAGAAAGAGATGCTGGAAAACAAATTGGAAACGGCTAGTCAATCAGAATATCAGATGTTCAGTCTTAGATGCTTCTTGTGACTGATGCATACAACAGATTAATCAGCGAAAAAATCATATGTACCAACATCATTGGTTTGTTTTTCGCGAGCTATGAGACTACGAGTACTGCAGCCTCCTTTGTGTTGAAGTATCTTGCACAGCTTCCAGAAATTTATGAAGAGTCTATAAAGGTGTGTATTCCGTAGATAATGGATTTAGGGTGCAGGTCCCTGGCATACGTATGCAAGAGACCGGTTAAACAACATACAGTTTTCTGGCCGTTAAACAAACATCCGGCGGCCAGGATTATTACAAATATTTAATACGTCCAGCGTTTTTTAACCACGGGACCCTCCCGTGGTTAAAAAGCGCTGCCTCGTCCAGCGCTTCATAGGTTATAATCCTGGCCGTAGGAGCAGACTATAACCGGTCCCAGGCATACGTGGACCCATGTATTTGTATGTCATTGATATATGTACGATCTATTACTTTGTTGATTGTGCTAAAATCCTGAGTAAACAAGACAAATGGAAATAGCAAGATCGAAAAGTAAATGGGAGTTGCTAAAGTGGGAAGATATACAGAAGATGAGGTACACATGGAACGTGGTTTGCGAAACTCTAAAGGCTCGTACCACCTGCACTCGGAGGGTTCAGAGAAATTGTTGCAGGGATTTAAGTAGTCAAAAAACGCAAGCTACAGTACTTCTAAACAATCAACCAAAAACAGCTCAACTCAAGTCACCACAAATATTCACCAATGACAAACTATATAATGCAGAAAATTAACCAACATAAATCAAACGACACAAAGATTTATACGTGAAAACCTCTTCAATGTGAAGAGTAAAAACCACGGGACGTGTGAGGAGTCCACCCTTTCTTCTTCTCTTATTATGATAAAATTGAGGGATAAAGAAACCCAAATCAGTCTTACAAAGGTTCACAACCCACCAACAAGTTCATACATAAGAGACAACATCATAGTTAGGGGTGATCGCGGTGCGGGCGGTGCGGTTTTTCGCTAAAACCGCGAACCAAACCGCGCATGCGGTTTGGTTGAAAACTCAAACCGCAACCGCACCATGTTAGCATAAAAACCGCGTAAACCGCACCACAAAAATGCGGTGTGGTGCGGTGCGGTTTGTATGCTTAGGAATAAATATTTTTAGTTGAAGTTCGAAATAAAATTTAAATATACAATAATTAAAATCTTTCCTTGTAATGAATTTATATGATATTTATCATTTTAAAACTACAAAAACTACTAAAAAAACACAAACAAAAGTGTAAATATGATAATAAATATGAGTACTAACTACAAAAAGACATATTATAATAATATAATCATTTCATAAAAATTTGGTGTTATAGTAATGCGAGATTTATAGAATAATATTTAACTATTATTTGAAGAGATTTAACAAATATATATAACATAATAAATAATATATATGTATATAATATAATTTTATTTGATTATCACTAATATATATATATATATATTATATAATATCGCAGTGCGGTGCGGTTTGAACCGCACTGCTAATATGTCAAACCGCAACCCGCACCGCACCGCGCGGTTTGTGAAAAATTCAAACCGCAACCGCACCACGAAAATTAAAAACCGCGTTTTGTGGTGCGGTTTGGTGCGGTGCGGGCGGTTTAGGCGGTTTGGGCGGTTTTCTGATCACCCCTAATCATAGTAACTAAAATGAGAAAGAAATCACCAAATAATTGAGAGTCCGCCAGCAGCAATCAGTTGGCCATATCATCCTTGTTTGTCGAGGCTTCAATATATATAGCAATCCTTCTTTGCTAAAGATACCAAACAATATTGTGTGTACTGACCAACTCAGTTTTCAAACAACCTGTCGAACTGAACCCCGAAGAGTCTCCACTTGAAACCAATAGATTTCATCTGAATCTTACATGACTAAACCTCTCAGACAGTGTTATGCTAATCCTTGAAGTTCTTGTCCTCACATTCTTCAAAAGTGTTAACTTTCGTCGACTTGAGCTTCCTCAAATTCAGCAGTTACAAACTCTTCTGTTCAATCCTAAGGTTCTGACATAAATGCACGAAACTGATTTGGTGCGGTAGTAACTCGATAATTATATCCTTAAACCTCCACAGTTCTCTGTCTTTGATTCAGTTGATTCTGGATGGATTTAACATTGATACAATTCACTGTGTAATTGTATATCCCTGAATCACTGAGTTAGATTGAAATCCCTTAAAGATTCTTCTGCAAAAACTTCTCTTTTCCTACTACTAGTGGTGCCATTCAAAGTTGACATTCCGAGCCCTGGAAAGATGCTTCATTGTAGATGTAGCAAATTTCCATCCTGATCTGGTGATCTGATAATCAAGTCGGAGTAATTACTCAGATCAAGGCCTGAAGTACCTTCTTTAAAATTCACTGTCAGTAGTGTCTAATCAGTCTTCAATAGAATCTTCTTCGAATCACAATCAGCTTTGTTGAACATAGAAAAACTGCTTCTAATAATCCTTTGAGAAATTAATTGGATTGGGTCATCAATGTACTTCCATTACCGGTTCTGAGAATCTGGTATTTGAAAGCCCGGTGTTTGTCTTGTAATCTGTCAGCCTGATCTGTCTCAACTAAATGTCAATCTGATTTGTTTTGGAGTAGAATAATTAAAAAGGTTACGGGACACTTGATTATTTAAACTAAGTTTAAATTATAAAGACAATAAATTTAAAAATAAGTTTTAAAAGATGAAAAGAAATAAAGTATAAAATAAACTTAGTTAAATTTATAAAGTAAATTTAATTATATTTAAAAAATAAATTCAAATAAATTCATAATAAACTGAATAAGTTTAGAACAAATTTATTTCAAATTCATTTAGTAAATATATTAAAATTTATTAAATAAATTTAATTTTTGAAAATATTCAAGTGTCTCGTCTCCAATTAAATCATAGCTTCCAAAACAAACTAAATTGAACCCTTGAACTTGAACTTATATCCATAATCAGTTAAATCCTCTTAAATTTATATTTTATATTTTAACTTAAATATAAATTATAAACTATAAAATTTTAAATAATAAATTTATAAAATTTATGATAAACTTAATAAAGTCTAAGAGTAAACTTTACAAGTCTAAAATAAATTTGAACAAATTTATTAAATGAATTTCATAAGGTTTATAAAATAAATTTAATTAAGTTCATAAAATAAATTTAATTAATTCATAATAAACTCAATTAATAAGTTTAAAATAAATTAAATCAAATTTATAAGATAAACTTATTAAAATTTAAAATATAAATTTATAAGTCCTGGTCCAAAGTTCAGTATCCAACAGATAATCCTTGCTTAGGCCTACGGACAAATTCAGCAACACAAACCGGAAGAACATTTCCCCTAATCAAATATCAAAAGCTAGGTTCTTGATTTTCCGTACGATAAGGATCCTGATTTGTATATCAATCAACCTGGCTCTGATACCAATTGTTAGGTCCAAAGTATCGTAGAAGGGGGGGTTGAATACGATACTCACTACAATTTGAAATTCTTTCGAATCTTGCGGATAAACAAATTGCAGTTCTGTAATGGGTTTCGTGTTTCCGGATATTTATTGGGTCGATTTCTGAGGATATGAAAATATTAAACCAACACACAATATTTTCCAAGGTATATCTGTATATTGATAAATACCTCGAAGGGTGCTATAAATCCAAACCCGAAGGTTGGCTACAATGGCTATTACTACTTACACTCACAAACCCTAGCTTCTAAATATATATATAATACAAAACTAAGCTAGAGTTTATTTGTGTGTAGTAGTGTGCAAGGCACAAAGCCATTCCACCATAAAGGTGGTGGAGAGTGTGTAAATTATGAACCCACATCTCAAGTATTTATAGACTTCTCATTAACTAACCCTAGTTAACTTCATGAAGCCATACTTGCGCCACTTTTGAAAGTCAAAAGATGTTCCTCAGTCAAAGCTTGCGCCTAGATCTCACAGTGGGGGAACTTAGACATTTCTTCAAAACACGAAGTTGCGCCAAGTATAGTTAGGGTCAGAGGCGCAACAATTGACCAGAATTGGTCAAAGGTTGCGCTTGACCTAAACTTGCGCTAGGTCCATTTTCTGTCCTGCATTGCCAGCAAATACACGTACATACAGTACACATGCAATATTAATATAGCGCCAACTGGTTATTTCCAGTTTTACCCTTCATAGTTGGCGCCACAGGAATCATGCAGCAGTGTATATGAGTATCTCTGCCTTAGTCGAATGATTAAATAACAGCAACTCCCCTGCAAGTTGCGCTCACAAGTCTTTCTCTGTATACACTGTTCTCTCTCCTGAAGTTGCGCTTCTTCAGTGAGTTTGCGCCACAGGGTGCTTCTCCAGTAAAGTCATGGACTTAGAAATATTCTAGGCAAGGAAGAACTTGCGCCAGGAGTATACACCAGGAAGAAGAGAAAAGTTCCCATGAAACCCTAGCTGCACATGCAAACCCTAGAGTGCCCTAGACACCTGACATCATCTCCATGTATGTATAATATATAATATAATATATTATGTTGTTATTATATTAATAAATAAAAATATATATAAATATATACACACATATATATTTTATTTATATGAACATATAATAATATATGTACATATATTTAAATATATTCTCATATATTTAAATATATATAATATATAATTATATGTAAATACAAATGTAAATATATATATAAATATATATAGAGATATATATAGTTATTTATAAATATAAATATAAACATAAATATATATAAAGAAAAGTATATATAAATATATACATATATATAATATTTATATAAACATATAGTAACATATATATACACATATATTTAAATATATTCTCATATATTTAAATATATATAATATACATATAACTATGTGTAAATATAAATATAAATATATATATATAAAGATATATATAACTCTCTCTAAATATACATATATTTATGCACATAATATAATATATATATATATACACTTAATTATATAATTGCTTATGTAAAATATAAATACATATACTATATACATATATATTTATTTAAATATACATACATATAAATATACATATACATATGTTTAAAAAACATATATACATATATATTATATATATTATATTTAATTAAATATACATATATACATATATATATAAATATATTTGTACATATACAAATATATAAGTGCACACATATAAAAGATAGGTCACCTGATATGAGCAGAGACTTGATACAGCTTGCAGAGGCTAGGCATTTGGCTTTGCTTGAGTTTGGAACAAATGACTTGTTATGACTTGATCAATTCTTCGATTGATAAATACTTTGCAAACTCCGTATGTGCTGACGCTTAGTGCACTGGTCTGGTTCACAAGCGACTAACACTGAAGTCACACATTGTACCTTCTTTGTCAGCAAACATTGATCAGTCGGTTCCGGGTTAGTTTATGCTTCAGTTTGTTGATTATAAATAACCAACCAAGATATATAGAAATATCTTGCTTCAGGGGTTGCACTGAAATCTTTCGAGTACTTGGACAACATCTTCATTGCTTCCACAATTTTGAATACTTCAATCTTTATTCTTCACTGAGGCATGAACATATTAATGAACTTCTTCCAGTGAACTTATTCCTTCAAGAATGTAGATGGCTTCTTCAACCTTTGTCTTCGTATCTTCAGATTCCGGTGCAGGCGTAATGTTATTTACTTGTCCTGTTCTAATGTTGAGTTATCATCCCTATGTAACAGACAGGGTTGTCTTTACATTTTGACTTACAATCTCCCCCTATTTGTTTGTTAACCACAACAAGCAAATCCTCTGGAGGATAACTCAACTAACACTAGAAAAAGTAAAGTCCTGGACTAGTAAATAATGCTACAGAGTTTCTGGATCATATAATACATTTCCAGATTTCATGAAATAGAAATAACAAATGTGCATATCACCTTTATTTCTCTGGTTCTTGCTTACCTGCCAGATAATCCTCATAGTCTGTCTTGAAGAGAATTCAAAACATTCCATTATGCAAAGAACAATCAGCAGCTTCATTGAATTCTTCAGTGGTAATGAATAAGTTCCTTTCTACCACTTACTGAAGAATAATTGTATCACCTTATACTTTTCCTCCCGTTACCTTGATCAGGTTCCCCTTAGTGATAAGTAGTTGTCTCCCCTTAGATGAAAGATCAATCCTCCTCCTTAGTTGAAAGAAGAATCTCCCCCTCAGTAGTACACAGCTAAAGAGTAGTTTACTCCCCCTTAGTTGTAGACAGCAGAAGAAAGCTAACTTACTTTTTCTTTCCCTTTCATATATTCTCCCCCTAAATATATTCTCCCCCTTAGTTGTGGAATCCTCCGAGGATATGTGGTATCAAATAGGTCAAGGAACGTGTACAATACTTCCTGTACCAAAAGATAATCTCCCCATAGAGAACTAAACAACACTAAAGCTGGGGTCGAAGAAAGAGTTCAGAAGAAGGGTTTACTTTAATTGGGTTGGTCCCTATACTGAAAGAATAGGTTCCAAACGGAAAAGTAATGAGTAAAATCTGACAACCGTGTCCCTTTGGTGTTACCAAAAAGCTTCCCGATATTGTTAGGTCGCAATACCAATTGTTAGATCCCTGTTAAGGTTTCGATAACATCTTCAACATGGCTCCAACGGCAGTCAGTCGAACATTTCAGTGAAAGTATCCACTTTGCCTTTAGGTATAAATTTGGTAATCAGTGGTTATCTCACTAAACGTTCTGCAGGTGTATCACTCGACACTCAAATTTCTCTCGGTTTTTGGGTAAGGGTGTCACTCACGAGTTCTGTAAGTGTATCCCTCCACACAAATACTGAGCTTCCAAAATGCTGAGTACCTGCAAGAAAATCACCTTAGCCACCCTTAAAGGGGGTCACCGGTGGTGCAATGGGAGTTCGTAATTCCCAGTCCCTGCAGACTCATCAGATAAATCCGAATCATGGTCCACAAGTTGCCAACCACTAAGTGGCTTATCCAATTAAGGATCCAGAGTTGTTTGCTCTGGGAGGTTAGACAAAGGCTTAATTATGGCAAAGGCCTAAGTCCTCCTCAATGTCTGTGAAGACACTTGATTCAAGAGAATCATCAACCATAAATTCACACCGTGAAATGGAATGAACCGTAGTTGCTTCCATCAATTCTTTCAACAACTTGTGAGCTTTCAATACCAATTATTATTATATGTACGTCACAAGTGTTTCACTCTTCTCAAAATTCTATGTGTTTGCACTCACTTATGCTCACATATTTCTCATATTGATATCTCACTGGTCCTTCTCAGAATCTCACCAAGTGTTTAACTCTCAGTGTTTGGCTCACAGTGTTTCTCTCAGCACTCAAAGTATGGTCTTCTGTACCTGCATGAGAAAATCACCATAGCCCCTTCAAGAGAGGTCATTGGCGGTGCAATGGGGTTTCGTAAATCCCCGATCCTCAACTGACTCATCAATAAATTGACTCATAGTCAGAGAGTTGCCGATCTCCTATAAATAGGAAATCCATTCCGATTGGATCCAGATCTGTTCTTATCTGGGGAGGGAGACGAGAATCCTGAAGATTTGGCAATTGAGATCCTCGTTTCCTCCTTACACCTGTAAAGGCATCAACCATCTTATCTACCGTAAAATGGTAAATGAAGAAGTTGCTTCTGGAACAAAACCTTTAACCTTACTGTGCACTCTCTTGTATTGTGTCCATAAGATTTTTGTTTAGGCTCTTCATCAGAGTGATTACTGATGATGTGCTTGACTCAATACAAGATGCTCTGGCTGACGAGCGAATTTCAATGGACTCATCCTGTTGAGAGAATGATTCCAGAGACTGTTTTATTGCCTTTTCAGCTCTATATTCTTTTGGGAGAATACAGATGAGCAACAGTTACCTCAAGTTTGAAAACACCTTTTCTCCTTGAGAGGTAGAGCTGTGGGTACACTATCCCTCACATCCTTATTTGCTGCAACGAGTACAGTTTCTCCCTCATTGACTTTTTGTTTGAAAAGTTCCTTATTACTCCAGGGGGAAAGTTGGGATGTGTTCTGAATTTGGTTTTATAGTCTGGGATAAAGATTGTTGGTTTTCAACCTTATGACTATCTAGGAAAGCCAAGAGGCTGATTAAGTTCCGAAGAACAGAAGGAAATATAAATGCATTTTAGAAAATCTATGATTTTGAATGAGAGCAATTGCATTTAATCTTTTGAGGAAAAATGAATCAGTTGTGATTGTAAAAATGATTTTCATAAAGAATGACAATCACAACCGATGAAAGAATCAAAGTTTTCCATTAAAAACTGGTTTGAGTACGAGAGTCTGAATCTATGCATAAAAGGTTTAAATGAACTTGTCTTTGAAAAAGACACAGACTCCTGTTTCTCACTTCAATTTTAAAAAGGAAACAAGAAAATTTATGCGCTACAGTGTACAAAGCACTCACCACACTAATTAGTGAAAAGGCCTCATACTAGCACATCGTCAAAACAGACGCTGCAAGTGACAAAGATCACCAAGTACACAAATACAAGATAATCAATATCTCGTCTTATGACGCTACATGTATAGATGCAAAATATTCTAAGAAGTATTTATGAAATAGAGTAGTGGATACCAATTGTTGAAATCAATTGATAAGAAAATTTCTTTGAAGAAACTCACCACTCCAGAACATAAATATGAGACAGAATAAAGATTATGTTGTCTCCCTTGTACTTAGAATATTAAACACCTAAAATATATTAGCACCAGTGGTTTTAAGAAATATGCAACAATATTTCACCAGTGCCAATACATCACAATCAATTCACAAATAAAACATCAATAAAGCATCAGAAATAGATACCAATTAAATATTTCAAAAATGAATTAATCATGCTTCTATTATTCTATCAAAGTCAATCATGAAACAAATAGGCATATAATTGTCATGGATCACAATTTAACTTAGATAAAATAATAATTACCTACGCAATATCATATAATTATCAGATCAGCATATAACAACTAAAATCATGACAATCATACAAAGATATTCGCAAGCCCGAGGGAAAGTTGAAGAAAAGTTCACGAGTCTTTTACAGATAATCATTTAAACACAAGTGGACTCACACAACTCCTCGCAGAAAAATATTAACAATTAATATTAGTGATCCACATATAAGCATGCAAAAATATCACTAACACTAAAAGTATCACAACTATATGCAGTTAGACATGAAATGAAATATCAATTAATAAATCATCAAATATCCAACACAAATAGTTATGCTTCAAATATATACACTAATATAAATGGATTCAGCCTAGAGAGAGTCTAAGTAACTCCACAAATACTAGTATATCATGACTAAATTCTAACTAGATTCTAACCACATACCAATTACTGATACAAGCCATAAGTCTAGCAATAAATAAGTCATGCTACAGATTATATATCAATATAAATGAATTCAACCTAGAAGATACTCCTAAGTATGTTCACAAATACAGATATATCACGACCAAATTATGACAAAGTTCTCTACTAGATACCAATTGTTAAAGAAGTATAGTTCAAGAAAAATAACATAATTAAGTCATGCTTCATGTCGTCTCTAATCATTTAAATCATGAACAAATAAGTCACTTAATTGTCATGCACCATAATTTAAATAATTTGAAATAACAAACACTCATGCTAAAACATATAATCACCATCTAAGCATATAACATATTATCATGGCAATCTTATATAATGGCAAAAAGCACGAGGTACTGGATTTTAAATAAATTCACAAGTCCTATGTATAGACAATTTAATACTCATGAATTCATTTAAGAAATACGATAGACATGCTCATGAAAGAAGTAATACCTTATAGAAAATATAGTATGTGATCTACTTGCAGTTAAGTTAAGTGATAAGTTGAATACCTCTGAGACTTGACATTTCAGTTGATGTACCTTTCTTGTACTGATCAAGTCCAGTGGTTGTTGGCATAAGTCTTGGCAGGTCTAGAATCTTCCAAAATGCGCATATTTAAAATATCCTTGACTTCCTTTTATTGCCATCATTCTTTAGGCTAACTAGTAGACCATAAAGAATTGCAACTTTCCAACAAACTCATCATATCACTAATCTGCATTCACTTAGCAATTATCTTGCACAAGTGACGTTAGTCCACATATAATATAATCATGGTATCACAGCACAGATAGTTGTATTGTGTGTGCCTTATATCATGAGAGGTAATAATTTGGATACCAAATATGACTCTAGCAAACAGATATTAAAATAATATGCTAGTCAGAAGTCATACCATGTCCGTGACGATCATTAGGTGTTGGAGAGTAACTCATAGAGAGCTGGTGAAGAAACAGATATACAAATTCCGTTGGATCTGCAACTGCAAAGTCCTTGAAATGTTGCATGAAGCTTCATCTTCTAGCTCACTGTAATATCCTGAACCCGAGTCTCGTCAATGGTGCTTTAGTTCAATCATGAAGGTCGTTGAGTCCCCTAAGATGTAGAACTTGAAGATTCTATTTCCATCATCTTCATAACCTTCTCTTTTGAATTAATTCTAAGCAACCAAATTGGCTTGTCCCTCGTAACATAGCCAAAAACATCCAGTTGGAATCTAAATACCCGACAAGTACTAAGTACTGAATTGTCTTTAGGTCAGGTATTAGAATCCGCACAATCTGCTTTCAAACTGATTGAGATCATCTTGTTGTGCAATCACTCAATCTGGATCCCATTAAGAGCTTCTGAATCTTCCTCAAGTTTCACTTCAGATTGAAACCTAAAGAAACAACATCCTTTCACAATAGCTCTCCTAGTCTTCACTTCACCATTAGGAACATTTAAGAACTAGAATCCGGGAATGATATAGACTCAAACCCTTTGTCTAAGCAGATACGTTCTTGATATGTCCTGTTCATCTTCAATATGGTGTTGAGTTTGACTAGTAGATCCACCAAATGCTCCCCCTAAGCTGTTGCTGGGATCTCCTTAATAATCCTTATCCTTGCAAAGAGATTCTGCTTGGATCTGAATCATTATTAAACTAATACTATCACCTTTAACAGCTTGGAGCAAAGTGTCGTTCAATGTCCTGTCTAGACTTACAATCACCTTCTATTGATCAATCATAATCACCCTGTAGATTGTAGACTCCATTGAGTAGCCGAGGAAAGTATTCTTTGATTTTCAAATGCAAGACTTGCAAAGAGGCATTTTCCTCCAAACACATACCAAGAGTTAGTGTTTGCTTCTGATTGGCCACTAAGAATGGTGTCTTTCTGGATTTATCAATGATCAGGGTTCATCTTGATCAACCTTCATTTGTGACGTCTCGTCCTTCGAACACATATGAACAACACGAAAGAATCTAGAGCAGTCAATGATCATCGCAAAAAGATATCTAGCTTTGTTTGCAGACATGACATTAGCTGATCCATAGAAATCCATACGTATCATCTGAAGCGGCTCAGTAATGTTAGTCATATCTTTGCTTCTGTGCGATGCTCCTTCGACTTCCCTATTGACATACCTCATGAGCTTCATCCATATTGAATTCCAGATGAGGTAGTCCTCTCACCAATTCTCTTCTTACGAATAGAAAGAGCTACTTGTTTTGACATACAAGTGCGAGAGCTTCAAGTGCCATAGCTAATACTCATCTGATGAGGCTTCACTATCAAAACAGCTCACTCCATCTTCAGTTGAAGTTCCATATTAGCTACGAGCAAAATTCACATCCTTCCTGATTTGAGATAAAACACTATTCCATGAACTGATATACTGTCATTTGTTAGAGAACAGTCTGATACTAGGAATTTGTGTGCTTTGACTCTTCCAAGAAAGATATGCTTCCATGATGACATTCCAGGAAAACAGGCATGTCCCGCAAGAGAATCTTTGTTGTCATCTTTCAAAGATTATTGACGGAACTGCTCACATGATCACATTTGCTAACAGGGTACTTTTGTGAATCATATGACTTCAGCTACTCAGCAAACAGAGTGCACCAAAAATCATATGGAACATATGTAACCTGCAATCACAAATAGAAAGAGTTCTATGGTCCCCAATCATAACTGGGTCCGGATGGATTAGAGATTTTTCTTTAACAGTGGTAACAACAGAAGCAGCCTTAACATGCTAATTCTTATCTAGACATTGCCCTAATGTGATTCTCAATCATGCTTTTCTAAAATCAATGCAATTACAAAGACATGCATTCATGACATGAAAATAAACAGACATGATGTTGAGTACACATGGCAAACAGACAAAGATAAGACAAGAGCAAGACAGGCAGTTATGCAATTCAGAAGATTCAGTACTCTCTACTTAAACCAATTAACACAAGTGTAATAGGTAGAAAGCAGAATTACAGATATTCAATAATCTCCAAAAAGCATAACGATCATAGACAAATTAATAATCACATTATCAATTCATACTAATCCTCTCTATTGTTATATGGCATTATACTATCTCTCTTACCTAAGTCAGTTTTAGATCTAACATGAAGTTCTAAAAGTTCTACTGACACAAGGTAGACATTTCATCATAGAACAAATAAATTCCTTAACAAACAATTCAGATAAATAAGCAAATCTAGTTGTACTAGGGAATCTGAAAGTAAATGTTTTAACAAAGTTATACATGCTAGGATCATAACCCCTAAAACTAAGAGTTGTTTTCCAAAGGAAAGCTTCTAATCTCACCATTGCAAATAATCAAATCCTAAATATTCATACACATGTTAAGAATCTGCTAAAGACACATGCACAAGATTATCATCAATCCTAGTTACCAGAATAGTCATCTAGCATACTAGTTTAACATTATCTATTGTGATGCTATCATGCTTGTGCTTGTGTGTTAAACAATTCTACTCAGAGATTTATAACATGCTTTGAATATAAAGAAATATGTAATGCATAGTTAGAAAGAATTCGTACCTGAGATGTGCAAGTTGAGTCATCTTCAGAGAATGCTAGGATAGCCAGATAACCATAATCATCCTTCTCATCAGCAACTGATCCAGCTCACACCTTTCCTAAAATAGCATAAGAACTTGTTGTGATGCTTCTTTCAAAACATCCACTAGAATTTCAGACAAGCCCTATCATCCTTGTTTGTCGAGGCTTCAATATATATAGCAATCCTTCTTTGCTAAAGATACCAAACAATATTGTGTGTACTGACCAACTCAGTTTTCAAACAACCTGTCGAACTGAACCCCGAAGAGTCTCCACTTGAAACCAATAGATTTCATCTGAATCTTACATGACTAAACCTCTCAGACAGTGTTATGCTAATCCTTGAAGTTCTTGTCCTCACATTCTTCAAAAGTGTTAACTTTCGTCGACTTGAGCTTCCTCAAATTCAGCAGTTACAAACTCTTCTGTTCAATCCTAAGGTTCTGACATAAATGCACGAAACTGATTTGGTGCGGTAGTAACTCGATAATTATATCCTTAAACCTCCACAGTTCTCTGTCTTTGATTCAGTTGATTCTGGATGGATTTAACATTGATACAATTCACTGTGTAATTGTATATCCCTGAATCACTGAGTTAGATTGAAATCCCTTAAAGATTCTTCTGCAAAAACTTCTCTTTTCCTACTACTAGTGGTGCCATTCAAAGTTGACATTCCGAGCCCTGGAAAGATGCTTCATTGTAGATGTAGCAAATTTCCATCCTGATCTGGTGATCTGATAATCAAGTCGGAGTAATTACTCAGATCAAGGCCTGAAGTACCTTCTTTAAAATTCACTGTCAGTAGTGTCTAATCAGTCTTCAATAGAATCTTCTTCGAATCACAATCAGCTTTGTTGAACATAGAAAAACTGCTTCTAATAATCCTTTGAGAAATTAATTGGATTGGGTCATCAATGTACTTCCATTACCGGTTCTGAGAATCTGGTATTTGAAAGCCCGGTGTTTGTCTTGTAATCTGTCAGCCTGATCTGTCTCAACTAAATGTCAATCTGATTTGTTTTGGAGTAGAATAATTAAAAAGGTTACGGGACACTTGATTATTTAAACTAAGTTTAAATTATAAAGACAATAAATTTAAAAATAAGTTTTAAAAGATGAAAAGAAATAAAGTATAAAATAAACTTAGTTAAATTTATAAAGTAAATTTAATTATATTTAAAAAATAAATTCAAATAAATTCATAATAAACTGAATAAGTTTAGAACAAATTTATTTCAAATTCATTTAGTAAATATATTAAAATTTATTAAATAAATTTAATTTTTGAAAATATTCAAGTGTCTCGTCTCCAATTAAATCATAGCTTCCAAAACAAACTAAATTGAACCCTTGAACTTGAACTTATATCCATAATCAGTTAAATCCTCTTAAATTTATATTTTATATTTTAACTTAAATATAAATTATAAACTATAAAATTTTAAATAATAAATTTATAAAATTTATGATAAACTTAATAAAGTCTAAGAGTAAACTTTACAAGTCTAAAATAAATTTGAACAAATTTATTAAATGAATTTCATAAGGTTTATAAAATAAATTTAATTAAGTTCATAAAATAAATTTAATTAATTCATAATAAACTCAATTAATAAGTTTAAAATAAATTAAATCAAATTTATAAGATAAACTTATTAAAATTTAAAATATAAATTTATAAGTCCTGGTCCAAAGTTCAGTATCCAACAGATAATCCTTGCTTAGGCCTACGGACAAATTCAGCAACACAAACCGGAAGAACATTTCCCCTAATCAAATATCAAAAGCTAGGTTCTTGATTTTCCGTACGATAAGGATCCTGATTTGTATATCAATCAACCTGGCTCTGATACCAATTGTTAGGTCCAAAGTATCGTAGAAGGGGGGGTTGAATACGATACTCACTACAATTTGAAATTCTTTCGAATCTTGCGGATAAACAAATTGCAGTTCTGTAATGGGTTTCGTGTTTCCGGATATTTATTGGGTCGATTTCTGAGGATATGAAAATATTAAACCAACACACAATATTTTCCAAGGTATATCTGTATATTGATAAATACCTCGAAGGGTGCTATAAATCCAAACCCGAAGGTTGGCTACAATGGCTATTACTACTTACACTCACAAACCCTAGCTTCTAAATATATATATAATACAAAACTAAGCTAGAGTTTATTTGTGTGTAGTAGTGTGCAAGGCACAAAGCCATTCCACCATAAAGGTGGTGGAGAGTGTGTAAATTATGAACCCACATCTCAAGTATTTATAGACTTCTCATTAACTAACCCTAGTTAACTTCATGAAGCCATACTTGCGCCACTTTTGAAAGTCAAAAGATGTTCCTCAGTCAAAGCTTGCGCCTAGATCTCACAGTGGGGGAACTTAGACATTTCTTCAAAACACGAAGTTGCGCCAAGTATAGTTAGGGTCAGAGGCGCAACAATTGACCAGAATTGGTCAAAGGTTGCGCTTGACCTAAACTTGCGCTAGGTCCATTTTCTGTCCTGCATTGCCAGCAAATACACGTACATACAGTACACATGCAATATTAATATAGCGCCAACTGGTTATTTCCAGTTTTACCCTTCATAGTTGGCGCCACAGGAATCATGCAGCAGTGTATATGAGTATCTCTGCCTTAGTCGAATGATTAAATAACAGCAACTCCCCTGCAAGTTGCGCTCACAAGTCTTTCTCTGTATACACTGTTCTCTCTCCTGAAGTTGCGCTTCTTCAGTGAGTTTGCGCCACAGGGTGCTTCTCCAGTAAAGTCATGGACTTAGAAATATTCTAGGCAAGGAAGAACTTGCGCCAGGAGTATACACCAGGAAGAAGAGAAAAGTTCCCATGAAACCCTAGCTGCACATGCAAACCCTAGAGTGCCCTAGACACCTGACATCATCTCCATGTATGTATAATATATAATATAATATATTATGTTGTTATTATATTAATAAATAAAAATATATATAAATATATACACACATATATATTTTATTTATATGAACATATAATAATATATGTACATATATTTAAATATATTCTCATATATTTAAATATATATAATATATAATTATATGTAAATACAAATGTAAATATATATATAAATATATATAGAGATATATATAGTTATTTATAAATATAAATATAAACATAAATATATATAAAGAAAAGTATATATAAATATATACATATATATAATATTTATATAAACATATAGTAACATATATATACACATATATTTAAATATATTCTCATATATTTAAATATATATAATATACATATAACTATGTGTAAATATAAATATAAATATATATATATAAAGATATATATAACTCTCTCTAAATATACATATATTTATGCACATAATATAATATATATATATATACACTTAATTATATAATTGCTTATGTAAAATATAAATACATATACTATATACATATATATTTATTTAAATATACATACATATAAATATACATATACATATGTTTAAAAAACATATATACATATATATTATATATATTATATTTAATTAAATATACATATATACATATATATATAAATATATTTGTACATATACAAATATATAAGTGCACACATATAAAAGATAGGTCACCTGATATGAGCAGAGACTTGATACAGCTTGCAGAGGCTAGGCATTTGGCTTTGCTTGAGTTTGGAACAAATGACTTGTTATGACTTGATCAATTCTTCGATTGATAAATACTTTGCAAACTCCGTATGTGCTGACGCTTAGTGCACTGGTCTGGTTCACAAGCGACTAACACTGAAGTCACACATTGTACCTTCTTTGTCAGCAAACATTGATCAGTCGGTTCCGGGTTAGTTTATGCTTCAGTTTGTTGATTATAAATAACCAACCAAGATATATAGAAATATCTTGCTTCAGGGGTTGCACTGAAATCTTTCGAGTACTTGGACAACATCTTCATTGCTTCCACAATTTTGAATACTTCAATCTTTATTCTTCACTGAGGCATGAACATATTAATGAACTTCTTCCAGTGAACTTATTCCTTCAAGAATGTAGATGGCTTCTTCAACCTTTGTCTTCGTATCTTCAGATTCCGGTGCAGGCGTAATGTTATTTACTTGTCCTGTTCTAATGTTGAGTTATCATCCCTATGTAACAGACATGGTTGTCTTTACATTTTGACTTACAATCTCCATAGCCAACAAACACACACGGAGTAGTCTTGGAATCCAATTTTGATCTCTGTTCATTTGGCACATGCATGTACGCCTTACATCCAAAGACTTTCAGGTGTGAATAAGTAGGATCACTACATCTCCAAGCTCTTTCCGGAATATCAAAATCAAGAGGGACTGAAGGAGCTCGGTTGATCAAGTACACAACACAATTTACAGCTTCACCCCAAAATGTCTTCGGTAAAGTAGACATTTTAAGCATACATCTCACTTTCTCCACAATAGTTCGATTCATCCTCTCCGCGACACCATTATGTTGAGGAGTACGAGGCACTGTTTTCTCATGTCTAATCCCATGTTGTGAGCAATAATTTTTGAATTCAGCGGAAGTATACTCACCACCATTATCAGTTCGAAGACATTTAAGCTTTCTTTCTGTTTCTCTTTCTACCAAGGTGTGAAACTTTTGAAAAATCTCAAACACTTCACTTTTCCTCTTTAGCATATATACCCAAGTCTTCCGAGTAGCATCATCAATAAAAGTTACAAAATATTTGCTTGCACCCAAAGACTCCACCTCAATAGGACCGCAAACATCAGAATGTACTAACTCCAACTTTTGTTGTCTTCTCGTAGACTTTTTAGCAAAAGAAGCTCTGTGTTGTTTTCCTGCCAAGCAATGATCACAAGGGTCAAGAGAAACAGATTTATTAACAGGTTTATATGATTTACCTGCTAAAATTTTTAATCCCTTGTCACTCATGTGTCTCAATCTCCGGTGCCACAAGTTAGGAGAGTTATTTTTTTCAACTGCATTCAATTCATCCGAACATACTTCCAAGAATGTTTTATACAAAGAACAGCACAGCTGACCTCGAGCAACAGTCATCGAACCCTTGGATAATTTTCATTTACCATCACCAAAAGTATGCTTGAATCCTTCTTTATCAAGAACATTTGCTGATAATAGATTTAGGCGCAAATCAGGGATATGACGAACATTCTTTAAAGTAAGCATGCACCCAACACTTGTCTTCACACGAATATCACCTAGTCCAACTATATTTGCTGAACTTTGATTTCCCATCTTAACACTACCAAAATCACCAGCTTGATAATTTGGGAAATACTCCTTTTTAGGAACACAATGATATGAAGCACCTGTATCCACAAGCCATTCTACATCTGGACCATAAACATGATTACACTCACTAGCTGCACAAATTAAAGTGACATCATTTTCACTTTTGGAAGCAACTGTAATCGTATTTTTGTCATCTTCATTTTTCTGTGCATCTTGATTCTTTCCATAATCTTTCTTCCAGCAAAAACAATACTTCTTTATATGACCAGGCTTGTTGCAATAGTAACACGTCCTGCTCTCTTTCCCAATCTTAGACTTGGACCTCGACTTTGATTTGCCATGTGCTTTAGGACCTCTACTCTTGCTTCTACCTCTGTTCTCAACAACAAGCGCATGTGAATTGTCAACTCCCATCTCCTTTCTTCTTGTCTCTTCGTTGAACATGCGATCTTTTATCATATCTAAGGAAAGCACACCATCAGGAGCAGAGTTACTAACAGTCACAACCAAAGTTTCCCAACTATCCGGAAAAGAGATCAACAAGAACAAAGCCTGCAGCTCATCATCAAGAACAATCTTCATAGTTGTCAGCTTGTTAATAATATCGTGAAAATCACTAAGATGTTCAGAAACTGATTTTCCACTTTTCAGCTTTAAATTTACAAGTTTCTTAATCAACGAAGCCTTGTTGTGAGCGCTCTTCCTTTCATAAAGACTTTCCAGCTTCTTCCACAATTCATATGGATCCGACTCCTGAGAAACATGGTTGAATATGCTAATATCAACCCACTGTCGAATAGTTCCCAAAGTCTTCTTCTTTAATTTTTCCCATTCTCTATCATCCATCTTTTCTGGCTTGGATGGAATAGATTTTGTACCATCTGCATTTTTTGTTACTTCAAGTGGATCAAACAAGTCTTTGCAATACAACAAGTCTTCCATCATCGGCCTCCAAATTGAATAATTGGTTGATGTCAATTTTATCATCGAAGTACCACTACTGAAATCCATATCACAATCAAATAAAGAAACCTCGCTCTGATACCAAGTTGCAGGGATTTAAGTAGTCAAAAAACGCAAGCTACAGTACTTCTAAAAAATCAACCAAAAACAACTCAACTCAAGTCACCACAAATATTCACCAATGACAAACTATATAATGCAGAAAATTAACCAACATAAATCAAACGACAAAAAGATTTATACGTGAAAACCTCTTCAATGTGAAGAGTAAAAACCACGGGACGTGTGAGGAGTCCACCCTTTCTTCTTCTCTTATTATGATAAAATTGAGGGATAAAGAAACCCGAATCAGTCTTACAAAGGTTCACAACCCACCAACAAGTTCATACATAAGAGACAACATCATAGTAACTAAAATGAGAAAGAAATCACCAAATAATTGAGAGTCTACCAGCAGCAATCAGTTGGCCATAACTCTCAAACAGAAGCTCAAAACAACGATCCAACCGTTCAGAATATAGCACTGTGAGTCCCCAACAAGCTGTCCAAATTTCAGCCAAAACGGACCACGTTTGCTCCTTGATCCGAATACCTGAAGCAGCTGAGCTCAGTAGTGTTTTAAAACTGTGTTTTCCCTCTTTCTCTGACTTTCTGTATTCCTGGTCTAATCTTTCTGCTGAGAACAAAACTCAGCACTAAAGTGATAAACAGATCACATATATTGGGCCAAAACTTAGTGGACCAAACCTTAGTTATTTGGGCTGGACCCATAACAATTGTGACTGATTTTACATTTGCTGGATTCACAATTCCGAAAGGATGGAAGGTATATATCCTAAATTCATCATACTCGTATCGAATAATTGTGCTCAACGCATATGTAACTAATTATCAGTGTTGTAAAAAGCGGGAATCGGACTTAATCGGTGAAGTCACAGAACAAGGATTAATCGGAGATTAATTGAATTGATCGGAGATTAATCGGATTGATCGTTGATTAATCGGGGATTTAATCAGTTCGGCGAGCTACGGAACAGAGATTAATCGGCGATTAGTCGTGATTAATCAGCGACTTTTAAAACAGAGCTAATTATGTCATTTTGATTTTGGTTCTAGACATTTTGGATGGTCCATACAACAAACAAAAATCCGAAATACTTTCCCAATCCAGAAACATTTGATCCATCAAGATTCCAAGGAAGTGGACCTGCTCCTTACACATTTGTTCCTTTTGGTGGAGGATCAAGCATGTGTCCCGGAAAAGAGTATAGTCGTCTTCAAATTTTAGTGTTTCTTCATAATGTTGTTACTAGATTCATATTGGAAATAACCTGTACCAGTCCCCAAGAAAATATAGTATTCCGATCTTTCCCTGTACCAGTCGAAGGTCTTCCACTCCGAGTAATTCGCCATGAAACTTAGGGGGTGTTTGGCCGGGTTTAAAAGTCCAACTTGTAGGTTTATAAGTTAGAAGCACTTATTCGTACCGTTTGTATAAAAAGTCAAGAAG
This sequence comes from Daucus carota subsp. sativus, assembly GCF_001625215.2. Taxonomy (NCBI): domain Eukaryota; kingdom Viridiplantae; phylum Streptophyta; class Magnoliopsida; order Apiales; family Apiaceae; genus Daucus; species Daucus carota. The sequence goes on from NC_030387.2 coordinate 14,993,857, forward strand.
TACTGCTAGATTTTGTTTTATGATTTCTATTTCATTCCCAAACACTTTACTCAGTTATAAATCTTAACTTGATTTTAAATTCTAATTCATTAGAAGTGTTTATTTTAAACTCAACCGAACGACCCCTTAGATGACACTGGTGACGAAGAGCACATTGTGTTTGTAGGTTTAGAAACTGATCCTCAGTTATGATGATGAAATATCGCCGCAAGTTGAGTTGAATGATCGTAATGGGCAAATACTAATTATTAGGTACTAGTTTATGACCCGTACCAAGCACGGGATTATATAAATTTTTTAAATTTATTATTTAATGAAAATATAATATTTTTTATATAAGAATTTAAATTATTATTGTTGAGATACAAATTTTATTATGCATTAACATATTAATATTTAATTATGTTTAATTTTTATTTTTAGAAAAAAATATCCTCTAAATACATGTTATGATATCAAAATGGTATGTTTCATATCATTATGTTGTTTTTGATTCTAAATAGATGTGAAAAAAATTTCGACACCAACATATATAAATTGGCCGAGAGGGTCTTTAGTACAACTTAATTTTCTTAATTCATAATTGTTTTAGACGTCTAATAAATATTATAAAAGCTAATTGAAATTCTTGTAAATTTAATATTGATAGATATGTGTCAAATTAATATAGAACTATAACATGAATTTAAAATTAATTTATTTTTAATTTTTTTTGACAAAGTCTTGTAAACCTCTTTTTATGGCTATAACCAGATAATTTACAGTAATTTTATTCTCGTTGGAGTTGCGTTTGTCACGACAGTGCTACCACCACTTTTCCGTCTTTATAAAAATATTTATTATATAGAAAAATTACGTGATCATAATCAAATTCGTATAGTTCGAATTTAGTACTCATATTCTTCCGCTAGAGATGGATTTCGCATATTAATGAAAAGTATATATATGGATAATATCGATTTGGCTACTAATATCAATATAAACTTTTATTTATATGAATGCTGAAACATGATAGGAGTTTTACAGAGTTGTTTCATAAATTAAATTATTTGAATTTAAAAAAATTAAAATAAATAATTTTATTCGTGGTATAACTGTTGCATTACAATATCGTAACCACAGTAGAAGTCTTTTTTTAATAGTATATAACATTGAAGTCTTTAATTACAAATCCTAATCGATATCAAAGTCTCATAATTATTAAATCCTAACCAACATTGAAGTCTTTAATTATAAAATCATAATTAATATGAAAGTTTTTTCATAATAATATAATAAAATTATAAAATCCTAACCAATATGAATTTTTTTAATAATAGTTTAATGATTGACACTTTGCACCCTATATGTTTAGGCGCTTTTTCGATTTGGTCTCAAACAATTTTTTTTGACAGTGTGCACCCTAAAGTTTGAAAAGCGCTTCGTTTTGCACCCTTTTGACCACTCTCCGTTAATTGACCGTTAAAGTTAACAGATTTCAGTTTTTCACTTTGCACCCCATAATTTTAATTTTTTTTCACGAGTATTTTGAAATATTTTTTTTCAAAAAAAAAAATATATAGGCATTATTATATAGGACTATAAGAATGCATAGTGAGTCAATACATACAAAAGAATAAGCATTAGTTAAAGAATCATAAGAATAAAACTGTACCAGCAGTATTGCTGACTAGAGGTAACCAGGAGTACAGAAGAGAAGCTCACAGAGTGCCTCCTGTTTTCCGAGGAAAAAATTTCAAACCTGCTCAGAAGTTGAAGTATCGCACAAGAGCTTAACCAAAGGCATAATGATTAATTCTATCTTAAAGTGACTTGCACTCAGATGCTGAAATAACATGATGTTAGCCAAAATTATAGAAGGCCAATAGTCTATATGTATAAACTAAACATTAATTACAAACCTGGACTGAGAGAGAGACTCTTTAAGCAATTACATGTTGCCACACTTACTTCAGATCTTTCATGATTTAAGGCATCGATATCAAGTTAAATGCCTGCACTTTAAGCATTCATTGTGACTAAGTGCACATATTAGAATATGAGTATATCATGACTGCATATAACTAATTTTTCCGCCATAAAACTTGTTATTCTATACAGTAGTGGCTGATCTACTTTGTTTATAATCCAGAAGTACAGCAAATTTAATTAATAAAACAATATAAGATCCATATAAAAGCTACTACACATATACATGCCTTTTAGATATTGTATAGAGGGGGAAGTTATATTGTTTTTTCATTTTGTTGCAAGTTTAGGCTACCCATATTAGCACATCACTGGCTTATCAATATACCAATAGCACAAAAGTTTTCCACAAAATTTAAGTAGTGACATGAAAGAGATTATCGTTCATGTCTAGTGTTGAAGCAGCATTATAAAGAAAGGACCTAAGAGGACATACGATAAAAAGGAAAAATGATATATCAACCGAAAGCAGCACAAGATCCTTCTTTTAAGTTAGACCTCCCCTGTATGTCAATTTCCTGTACTAGCCACATGAACTGAAAAAACCCTTTTACCTTACACTTAAGTTTCTCGAGATCACCAGGAAGATCCTTCGAAAGTCTTGAATCAAGAAATCATTACAAATACAGATATATGTGAAAATTCACTATGCCAGAATAAACAGAAAATATTACAAATACATGAAGATATATTACAAATACTCATGAAAAAACTGAAATATTTTTTTTTTTGAAAATAAATATTTCAAAATACTCATGAAAAAAAATTAAAATTATGGGGTGCAAAGTGAAAATATAAAATCTGTTAACTTTAACGGTCAATTAACGGAGAGTGATCAAAGGGGTGCAAAACAAAGCGCTTTTCAAACTTTGGGATGCATACTGCCAAAAAAAATTGTTTGAGACCAAATCGAAAAAGCGCCTAAACATATGGGGTGCAAAGTGTCAATCACTCAAAAAAATTTTATGATTGCAAAATCTTAATAACTATAGAAGTCGTTTTTAATTAGAATATCTTAATCAATTCATGAATATTATAAATTCCTGACCGATATACGTTTTTTAATGAGAATACAATACTTTTAATAAGAGGATAATAATAATAATGATAATTAAATTATATACTTATATATAATAAGCGTAAGAGAGATAATTTGGTCGCATGGTCCTATGGTCCAAAAACTTATCATCCGTTGGATCATATATTGAACAAATAAACACCGTTAGATTATAACAAAATTAAATTATGTTCAATAAGGAAACTGATATCTACTTGCATGTTTATAATTCTTTTTCTAAATCCAAAACAAATTCTGTCTTTCATGTCTTTTTGGTTTTTTTTAATCCAAAATAAATGTTTCCTACCAATTTTAATTGTACAATCGTATAAATCGCACCGTCACAAAATTATTTTTATCTAATATATTTTAAAATTAATATGCCCGATTTATGTGAGGAACGAATACAAAAACGTTTTCTTAATCCAAAACAAATTCTACTATCTTATTGCATGTTTATGATTCATCTTCTTAATTCAAAACAAATTGTGTTTATCAATTTTAATCTCGAACCATAAAAATATTTAGAAAAATATTTTAATCACAGTATAATAATTCTAATATAAAATGTATTTATAAATATAATCTAATAGGAGTTGGCGTCACATATTCTACTTAAAATAATTTAAAATTTGATAGAAAGAATTTAATACTTTGGCATGATACATATTATTTTAATTTATTATTTATAAATAAAATTTTTCACACCATTTAAAATATATTTAAAAAGTTTATAAATAATTAAAAAGCTCTCGTGCCTTGCACGGTCTATAAGCTAGTATAATATAAGATGACCAAATTTTGGTACTGATGTTCCACCGAAACGTGGTTTCGCTTATTAATAAAAGGTAAGGTATTGATGTGTTAAGATACAGAGACAGTGTTCAATTGCAGATAAACACAGTAGACCAAGATTAAATTTTTTTGCCATTATTATATGCATTCAATAGCCAAAAAAATAGCATCTGCTTCTGATATATTCTCATCTGCATGTTCATTAAAGGTTGAAATATGGAAAATGATCTACAATGTAACGACTCACGGGTGACGACAATTAAAACTATATTAAACTAGGAATTAGGATGATGAGAGCACTTAACAGAGTTCCAGGTAGTTACTGTAAATAAACAAAGAGCGACAACTACCTCGCTACGCTAAGTTATTCAATTATCAGCCAACCTACTCCACGGAACCTAAGTGAGTCCTAGGATCGGAATGGGGCTTGTGGGACCGTGATGGTCGGATGGGTGATGACATATAACAGGTGGGTGATGTGTGATGGTTTATCTGGATTTATATTTTAATGATTAGAGTCTGTATTTTAATGGTTTCTATACCTGATCTCAAACTGGTAAAAGGCAAAACGGTGTTATTCTTTAGGTACATAAATTTTGTCCAGATAAGGCCTCATATGAATGATAAAATCAAAAAATAAATTTTGTCATCATGTGTTGAGGAGATCCGCTAAAGAGATTCGAGGCTGTGATATGAAATCGAGGATTCATATATTTCTCATTAGTGTTATCTATATATAGATACCAGAACATATGATTTTGCATAGAAATTGAAGATTGCTACTCAAGTTAATCTTTAATACAAACTGATATTGCTTGCTATGGATATCGAAGTTATCATGAGCTTATTCCCATCTATACTGTCATTACTGATCATTGCTATATCTTTGTTTCTCTGTTTCTTCTTCTTTCGAAAAACCAATGCAAATGTTCCACCAGGATCAAGTGGATGGCCAGTGGTTGGAGAAAGTATCAGGTTTCTTCTATCTGGTCCTCAGAAGTTCATCGAAGAACGAACAAAGAAATACTCAGAAGATGTGTTCCAAACTTCTTTGTTTGGACAAAAATTGGCTGTGCTTTGCGGACCACAGGGGAACAAGTTCATATTTGCCAATGACACGAAACTACTCGCCTCCTGGTGGCCACTGTCCCTGAGAAAGGTCTTGTTTTTCCCCGAGTTTGTTCAAGCGACTTCAGATGAAGTGACAGCTTTAACACATGATTTTATGCATGATATACTAAAGCCAGAGGCTCTGAAACAGTACATTCCAGTGATGGACTCGATGGCACGCGAGCATGTGGAAGTGGAATGGGTTGGGAATGAGGTAGTCAAGGTTTTTCCAGTTTCGAAGAAGTACACATTTGACTTGGCCTGTAGATTGTTTATGAGTGTAGTTGATGTTGACCATGTTACAAGGCTAGCCGAGCAATTTGCCCTTATTGCATCTGGGTTGTTCTCTGTCCCAATTGATCTGCCCGGCACTGCTTATCGCAGAGCTATCAAAGGAGGAAAATTGGTACGAGCAGAGCTTATGAAGATCATAGGAGATAGGAGAAACGAAATTTTGGAGAACAAGTTACAAGCAGCTACCAGATCAGATTTTCTGTCTCGAATGTTGCTGGTGACTGATGAAAATAGGAAATTTGATCTCGAAAAGGAGATAGCTAACAATATTATTGGTCTGCTTTTTGCTAGCTATGACACCACTAGTACTGCAGTCTCCTTTGTGTTGAAGTATCTTGCAGAGAATCCACATATTTACCATGAGGTCTATAGAGGTAAATTTCTGATTTGCATTTTGTTCAATAAACCCACCATATTTAAGAACATGACCCTCTCTTCGTCTGATAAATTAAAATGCATTTATTTGTTGAAAAATGAATCTGTTTGTTTGATGATTGTTGACTGAACAGAACAAATGGACATAGCAAAATCGAAAAGTGAAGGGGAGCTGTTGAAGTGGGAAGATGTACAAAACATGAGGTACTCATGGAATGTGGTGTGCGAGACTTTAAGGCTTATTCCCCCTGGACTTGGCGCGTTTAGGGAGGTTGTCAAAGATTTTACATTTGCTGGTTTCACCATTCCGAAGGGATGGAAGGTATCTATCTTATACATGATGACATATTACTATATTAGCAATACTTGAACTTAAAAGATAATCAATTAATGATCTTCTATAAGCTTAATTGATAGTTAACATATGTTTGATTTTGTTCATAGACATTTTGGATGGTGCATACAACACACAAGAATCCAAAATACTTCCCGAATCCTGAAACATTTGATCCGTCAAGATTCCAAGGGAGTGGACCAGCTCCATACACTTATGTACCTTTTGGTGGAGGATCTAGAATGTGTCCCGGAAAAGAGTATGCTCGTCTTGAAATTCTAGTGTTTCTTCATAACATTGTTACTAAATTCAAATTGGAGAAGACAAATCCCCAAGAGAAGATAGTATTCCATTCTTTCCCGGTGCCAATGGAAGGCCTTCCACTTCGCATAATTCCTCATAGTACTTAGATGCACAAGTCAAGAACATGTGTGTGTGTGTGTGTGTGTCTGTCCTGTTGTTCCTATGTCATAATAAATCCTGTGTGAAAGTTTATCATCAAATTTTAGGGCGGATCACGTCTTGATCTCAATGCGTAATGGTTTAAAATTAATGTACCGGACTTCAAGACACTCTCTCTGCCTCTAGCAGAGGAAGGTCTTCCTGTGCGTGAAGAAGACCTGCACGCGTCTTTTGCTGTATTCTGTTATTTCAACTTCTAAATATACATGTGTGTGGACATGCCGAAGGTGGTGCAGTATTTTCCACATGCTTATTTTTCTATGATCAAATTGTAATAGGATCAAGGTCTGATCTTTATGTATTAAGACAGCGATACATTAATGTTTTAATAGGACAAATAACAATTTCAACACAATTTGGCATGTTTGGGATGAATGCTAACACTCTCCTTTCTCAAAAGCCTGTTTTTTTTTTTTTTTGGGTCGACATCATGAGCGGAGGACTTAACCTAAGTGTACTGTAATCCGACTTGAAGACATGTCTGAGATAATTGTAAAGCAAGAAGATTGGTAATTGCACATTTGTTGGGGATCCTAGTTGGGTCTATGTTATCTAAGATGCTAGTTTTTCCAAGAAGCTTAATCAGCAGTATAAATTAGAGTTCACACTTTGTGCGCCTCAAGTACTGTTAGGTAGAAATGAAGCTACATATAGCATGCAGACCAAATTTATCAATAACTGCCAAGATATAATGAAGATAAGATCAGTTTTGATAACTGCGCTTCACTTATTAGGATGTAATTAGCTTAATAACCTGTCTGGGAATTAAAACAAGTTTACAAATTCCACGCCATTAAAGTATATGCTAGATTTTAAGTATAAAATTTTCTTACCCTTTTTCTGTGGTTTTTTCGCTTGTAGCTAGGTTCACAATTTCACATGCAAGATTATCTTTGCCACAGCTTCATAAGACGCAAGTGAGCGTCTCTAAGCCACAACGAATCAGTAATCATTTATCCGACACAAACATAACAACAAATCTCGGTAATAAAGCACTTAATCTGGGTTATAACGTGGAATAGGTCTCACTGAAATAGTATATATGTTGCAGCATTTGAGATAACATGATTTAAACATTAAAACCTGATGGAGCTGGAGATGCCAAGCTTCAGCTAATGTTATGAGTCATGGACAACCAGCACAATATGTTAATCTCGATCACACAGACTAATTCTTGTTTCGTGACAGAGCACTTAACCGAGTCAAGGAACGCGGCATATAAAAACTGGAGCCGTGCCCTATTACTTGTGGCCTATTACAAACTCGAGTCAGGGATTCGGTTGTTTTCATCCCCTTGTTCTTTTGTTAAACTATCAGAATAGTCTATATTTTTACTTTAAGTCTTTGTATATTAGCTAGTACCGGATTAGATGTACATTCTCTGCGATTTTAGGTCGACATGTGCAAGATCAGCTTCCAAATACGAAATTTGTCGTTATTTCTCCAGCCAGAACTCACATTACTGATTCTAAATTGTAAATAGAGCTTCCATGCACCGTTTTGTTGCTCTATATAAGAAGAGTCTGGGAATGTGATTTAACATATAAAGACTATTATTCACTTTGCATAGATATGGATGCACTATTATTCATGAGCTTAATCGCAATTATCTCAATGTTTCTCTTTTTCTTCTTCTTTCAGAAACATAAGGCCAATGTTCCACCAGGATCGAGTGGATTGCCAGTGGTCGGGGAAAGTATCAAGTTTGTATTATCAGGGCCTCAAGGATTTATCAGAGAACGGATGGAAAAATATGCACAAGACGTGTTCCAGACCTCGTTGTTCGGACAAAAAATGGCTCTGTTTTGTGGACCGCAGGGGAACAAGTTCCTCTTTTCTAATCAGACCAAATCACTTGCCTCCTGGTGGCCATTGTCAGTGAGGAAGGCCTTATTTTTCCCCGAGGTTGTGGAGTCTTCTACAGACAAAATTGCTTCTCTCCAGCATAGTTTTATGCGTGAAATTCTCAAGCCAGAGGCTCTGAAACATTACATACCAGTCATGGACTCGATGGCACGAGAGCATGTGGAGTCTGAATGGGCTGGTCATGAGGTAGTCAAGGCGTATTCAGTGTCAAAGAAATACACGTTTGATTTGGCGTGCAAATTGTTAATGAGTGTAGATGATGCTGAGCATGTCGCCAGACTAGCCAAGTATTTCACTCTCGTTAATACTGGATTGTTCTCCGTCCCAATTGATCTGCCTGGCACAGCTTATAGCAGAGCTATTAAGGGTGGAAAATCAGTTCGAGCTGAGCTTATGAAGATCATTACTAAGAGGAGAAAGGATATCATGGAGAACAACTTAGAAAAAGCGACTAGATCAGATTATCTGTCTCGCGTGCTGCTACTGACTGATGAAAATGGCGATTTCATCAGTGAAAGGGAAATCACTAACAACATTATTGGTCTTCTTTTTGCTAGCTATGAGACTACCAGCAGTGCCATAACCTTTGTGCTCAAGTATCTTGCAGAACTTCCAGAGATCTATGATAAGGTCTATGAAGGTATGTTCATTTATGCATATGTCAGAATAAAAATCTATAGCTAATCCATTACTCCCTCTGTTCCTCATAGTAGTATATTGCACGCATATCGATGCTCCTATAAGGCATAGTTCCACTATGTTTTTTTGAATAATAGTTTAAACATCAAAAGGAAAACAAATTTAATAAAATATTATGGAACTAAAAACGTGCCAAAAAATAACATATACAATTGAATTGAATGAGACAGAGGGAGTACAAATTTGACTAGTTAGTAGTTACCATGCATCCGTTGGTTGAAATAATTAACGCGATAAACCTTACTTAAACAGAACAAATGGAGATAGCAAAATCAAAGAAAGGAGACTTGTTGAAGTGGGAAGATATACAGAAGATGAAGTACTCCTGGAACGTTGCGTGCGAGACTCTGAGGTTCATACCACCTGCACTTGGCGGGTTTAGAGAGGTTGTCAGTGACTTCACATACGCAGGTTTCACCATTCCTAAAGGATGGAAGGTATGCATCTTATAATCTTCTATAATCTCGAGACCTAGCTTATATTTTAATCGGTTAACTTTGTTTGTAGACATTATGGACTGTTCATACAACACACAAGAATCCTAAGTACTTTGCAGATCCGGAAACATTTAATCCATCAAGATTTGAAGGGAAAGGACCTGTTCCATACACTTATGTACCCTTTGGTGGAGGATCTCGAATGTGTCCGAGAAAAGAGTATGCTCGTCTTGAAATTCTTGTGTTTCTTCATAACATTGTCACGAAATTCAAACTGAAGAAAGTGAATCCCCAAGAGAATATAGAATTGTACTTTCTCCCTGTAGCAAAGGAAGGTCTTCCTCTGCATCTGATTGGCCACAAAATCTGAATATGAATTTCCTACGCGATTATTTTTCTAGTATCATATTGTAACAGGGAATGACCCCTGAATTGTAACTTGATTCTTCAATTACTTTTCTCTTTGATTTTGGATGGAAATATTATTTTCACCTTTTAATTGTCTAAACTAACATATTTGTCACCATGTTACGACGTTTTAATGTTCCGACAAATATATTACATCATTTTTGATACAAAAGATTGTGGCGCTAACAAAAGATTATGACGCAAGGCGAATATCTACATCATTTTTGCCGAGAAGAATTCACATTGTGGAACAAAAACCAGTAGTACAGATAAACATACAGAAAAAACTAGTAATACGAGGAACAGATGAACAGATTCTTCCATAGCTTGACAACTCCCCATTGTGTGCATGATATCTCCAACCTCTCTTTTCTTACTTTGCAATCACTGCAATAAACAGAAAAGGCCGTTAATCAGAACTATTAAGATAATCTCCAGCAGGTTCTCTATATGAATTCTTAAGTAGAAAAATAAAAAATATGAGTTCAAATAGATTATAGAACATGACTCTTGACTTATTTTTAGTAATAAAAAATTCATCCATCACTTTTCCTCTTTTTGAGTTCATATATTAATAAAATATAAAATAAAGAAATACAATACTTTTTTTTGAGTTCATATTTAATAAAATGTAAAATAAAAGAGAGTATAAGAATATTGTTCAAGTTGATCCTCTTAGAACAAGTCCAACACTATCCTATTGTATTTCTTATATATATTACTCCCTTCGTCCTCTTGTGTTGTATACGCAGTGAAAGCGGCACACACTTTAATGCTTCTCTAAAGTATAGTTCTATAACTTATTTTCAGGGTTCTTTTTTTCTTGATAAAAATTTAACTATTAAATTTTTATTCAGAAAAAAAATCTCAAAAATATGTTATAGAACCATATTTTATAGAAATATTAAAAGTGCGTGCCAAATAGTGAACGTATAGAATCCAAAGGGACGGACGGAATACAAAATAAAGGATTTTAGTGAGTGAGGATTACTAATTTGTATGTCAACTCCAACAATAATTCTTATATTCATTCCTAATTTTTATTATTATAATATATTTGAACTAGTAGGGAAATAATGCAGAGCAAAATATAGAAAGTATAAGATAGTGGGAATCAACTATCAAGAGTGAAGAAAGGGAGGGAAACTAATTTTTTATTTCAAAAAAATGAAATAGAGGATGGCAAATCTACATTGGTGCTCTCATTTAATTTTAATAAAGAACAGAGACAATATTCATAGTCAACCATCATGCAGCTTTGTAAAGTTATTTAGTAGATACATGTAACATACAAATGATCTTTGTTTGTCCCTAATGACAGGAGTTCATATATTCTTTCAGTTTACTTAATGCAAAGAAAGAAATTAATGTTGAGATATAACTTGTTATCACCGAGCATTTTAAGTACCTGAATGTGGAGCCCCAAATAAACCATGTGCATGGAAAGTGATATCAACGCCGCTATATTAGCATAAGAAGAAATTCGGTTGATCATCTGCAACTTCTCACTCAGCCTGGCAGTGTGCGTCTCTGCTCTCACTTCCCCCTGTTGTTCTGTAGTTGCAGTCACTGGATCTCCTGCATCATCCGCTATGCCAGACCTAGGGTGAGAAGTCACTCCTTCTCGTCCTTCTTCTTTCTCCACCTTAAATCTCTCTGACATTATCTGTTATTAATCAAAAGAATAGAAACCTCAATAATTATACTAAAAATGTATGACACTTGTGATATATTAGAAAGTTATGTTATCCACAGAAAGCAAGAAATGCTCAGCATCTTATCTACCTCAATGATATCTCAAATTAGATGAATCATTCTCTATAGCTGCCTAAAGAAAAAAGGGAACATGGATTTTTTTTTTTTGAAATGCCATGAAAGGAATAATAGCAATGGTGTAAGAGCGGAACCCGGATTCTAAGGAAACCAAGGGCTATAATATACTTATTGTTTGTAATGTAGAAACCCCTTCTGACAAGGGAGTTTGAAAAAATATGATTCATTAACTTCTTAAGGTAAGGTCAGCCAGGGCTCTATTCATCTACACTAACTTTGGGAGTTCACTTAGACTGGTTCCTCCACTACGTAAAACTATATGAGGCTTGCAAAGGACATGCATGAGTAGAAGTAGCTAGGAATGGAAACTAATTTATATATTAGTGGGATTTAATTCTGACTTACATCTGTGTTAATGAAATGGAGTAAATGATATGCCATTAAGTCATTAAGCAACAAATACTATTTTGAAATAAGGACCTGCTTACACTCAAAGTTACACAATGCAAAATGAAAACTAACAATCTCCAGAAAATCCCAAGTTGAGATACATACCTGAGTGGCCTTCGGCTCAAGATACAGAAAATTCCCTAATGACATCAGGAGAGACATAACTAGGTTTATAGAGTAGAAAATCTCAGCACTGCTTGAGACGATCTTTTTGCCACGGCTGAATAGATGGGCCATCAAAGCAACTCCAGTACTGTAGGCCTGAATCTTATAATATATAGGATACAACTTGCTCTGTAGCATCCCAAATTGTTCCCTTGGAAGAGCATCACCCAAAATATAACACGAAACAAATGTCATCCACATCGACATTCCAAAAGATATAGAAAATCCTAGCAACTGAACCACTCCCATGAGAGAATTCATCCGAGGAGCTTCTATTGTATCTCCAATCATAGACACATTTCTCTGAATATCCTCTACCCCTCTTTTAGGGGTATCCATTGCACCACTATCTTTTACCTTTTCAGTTACATCCTTAACCTTACTACTTCCATCAGCCACAACCTCCTTCATTTTACCAACACCTTTAGTCACACCCACCTTCGTTGCCCCCTCAACTTTCTCCAAACCTTGTTTGCATTTACCAAATGCATCACAAACAACCTCCTCAATATCATGCCTATCAATATCCGCCAAGTTTGACAAATTACTCTTGATATCCTCTAATGCTCTTCTGGGCGTCTCCATTGTATCACTTTCTATTACTTTGTGAGCTGCGTCCTTGACTTTCTCACTTCCTTCACCCACAAGCTCTTTCACTTTATGAGCTCCATCCTTAACCTTACTACTTCTTTCACCCACAGCCTCTTTAATTTTATGAACTTCATCCTTAACTCTACTACTTCGTTCATCCACAAACTCTTTTACTTCATGAGCTCCATCCTTAACTTTACTACTTCCTTCACCCGCAACCTCTTTTACTTTGTCCTTGACCTTACTGCTTCCTTCACCCACAACCTCTTTTACTTTGTCAACTCCATCCATAACCTTACCTCTTCCTTCAACCACAATGTTTTTCACCTTACCAACATTTTCACTCACAAACTCTTTTGCTTCTTCAACTTTTTCCAAACCATCATAATAGTCCTTTGGATAAATTGAGACTTTAGTTTTACCTTCTTTCCCCTCACCAACATATTCAACCACAACAACAGAGTGACCTTCCTTTATGATAATATTTGAATTTTGGTTGTTTTGAGATACTTCGGGAGACCAAACAATTCCACTACAGACTGAACCTAAAATTAGAAGCAACGCCACACCATTCATCATGTTTTTCTTAGTTCTTAGTGCCAAAAATCTACGTTGTTTCCTCAATAATTTCTCTATGGTTAGCTTTTATGTGATATATCATATACATAAACCAGTTAATTTAGAAAAAGTCTAGAATTTTCTAGCTATACACATGTTCACTTACGTGTTCCCAGAAATGATACACGTGTTCATTTACGTGTATTTTATTTACGGTTTGTTCTGCATGTTTGACAAGTGTTATGGAGCATCGTAAATTACATATTTATTGTATTATATTTATATTTTGTATAATAATTTGTAATATTTAACATATAATGAGGTATTTTAAATCACTTCTTCTATAAGATATTCTCTTATGAGAAACATAATATTAATAATTATATGTTGCAACTTGCAATGGACTAAAATAGAAAAAGAAGATATGATTATCTTTTGTTTGATAAAATATATAATTTAATTACTTTGGAAAATAATTTTTATATCTAATTTCAAGCATTATGATAATAATTTATGTAACAATTCTTCTTTAACAAAAAAACATATTCACAATCAAATGTATAATTTGAAAAGATATATTTTTGGACTTTGACATTATATTTTGTACTACTAAATAAATAAATTTTGAAAAATTTATTACAGTTTGTAGTCTTTATTAAAGCACTAAGAGTCATTACATACATTTTAATATTTTATGGAGTTTTTGGGTAAATAAAATTTTATATATTTAAAATTTTCATAAAGTAAGTATGAACTCTTAGCGTGAATAACCCGCTATAATATTATATGTTATTTAAGTCTAGAATAAAATTGATGATTTTTATCGTTTTCTTAATGGGCTTTTTTGTGGAAAAATATCCCTTTTTTGTCTTCTCCCAAAACAAGTTTTTGATAATTTTTTCAAAAATTATCTCCCATAGTTAATCATGGAAACAAATAATTCCATTAAATAGTATATGTCAACAAAATTTAAAGAAAGATATTCAGCAATAATAATAAAAAATATGTAATAGGAAGAAATATATGATAAAGTCAAAGAAAGACTTGAATTCCAAATTATATTGACATGGAATAATTATTTTAAAAATATTCTCTCTCTTGCTATGGAGGGCAGTCTTAGAGTAGTAAAAGAGTGGAAGGAAGCGAAAAAGAAGTTTACCAATGCACCTGATCAGAAGAAAAGAACAGATCAGAAGGAGAGAAAGTGGCTCCCTCCCGAGGAAGGTGTTCTGAAAATCAATGTTGATGCTTCTTTCTTTCCTGGAGCAGATTGCTTCAGTATTGGCATGTTGATCCGAGACCACCATGGCTCGTTTGTCGCAGGAAGGACGATGAAACTCCTGGCCTCCGAGTCAGTATTTGAAGCAGAAGCAATTGGAGTTAAAGAAGCCTTGTCATGGATGGGGGATATGCAGCTTCAGGAGGAACGAGTGCAGATTGAGACAGACTCCATGCTTACTGCTACTGCCATCAATCGCCAAGTTCTGAATTTGCTAGAGGTAGGGGATGTTATTAGTGAATGTTGTTCAAAATTGCAGAACATGCCGCATACCTCAGTTAGTTTTGTTAGAAATCAAGCAAACAAGGCAGCTCATTTGCTAGCTCGATACCCTTGTGATGCTCAGGATCATGTTCACTTTACGTCTCCTCCAAATTGTTTGTTGGAGACCCTTTTGTTTGATCGGTTGAAGTAATGAAATCTTGCTTTTGTCAAAAAAAAAAAAAAAAAAAATATTCTCTCTCTCTCTTTTAATTACGGTCGTTCAGTTTATTAGTACAAGTCCCTATCAAATTCTATCTGCAAGTAGCATAGATCCTATATTCATGTCACAGAGGGAGTCCAAAATATTGGATATAGCTTTTTCATCACTTATCCCTTCCTTTCTTATTTTTTGGTAATATTTTGATTATTCTTTCGTAATTGTTAGATTTATGACTGTATGATGGTCAATGTAGTTAAACTTCCGTAGTAAAATTCTCCTTGCAGTAAGCCCTCATGGAAACGACTCAAACGAGAAGTGTTCATATCCCTAGTGGGCTCATGAAAATGAAGCAAGAACTTAGGAAACCAAAATATCAAAAAGAACCTAATGCTAATATTCTGTCTACTATGGTGTAAAGTTCGATATGATCATTTATGGAGCAAGCAGCAAAAGTGATAACTGAATGTCATGCTCCTCAGTCTCGACATTGTTCTTATGATATGCAAGACTTCCGGTAAGTTATTAAGTAAGGCTCGATATGCTCGAAACTACGGTAAATTTCTGCTGCTCTTATACGTATGTTAAATAAGTATAACCGTATCCACTACAAATATAGGAGTGGCACACGTACCTGTAGCAGGACCAAACATGTTCGCGACAACATTGATATTACAACTTCAAAGATACAGTGTTTATCGAGTACTGGGAGATCAGTACTTGAAATAGACTGCACAAAGTGGAACTTACAGACAGTTATACTATGCCTTCGGAATATATTCAGTCATAGTACATTTCAAGTAAATATCATACATATAACATATGTTCAATACATCTTTAGGCGTGGTTGGTACACATACTTGTAGCAACACCAATATGGATGCAGCAACATTGATAATACAACTTCAAAGATGCAAAACTAGAAATGCCAATGGGTTAAAATTCCATCATCCTCTCTGCTTTGCCGTAAACTTCACTAATGTTGCCATAGTCTATTCTGTGATTAACATTTCAATTTTCTCCATAGGAGTAGGGAGCTGCCAAAAGAAAAGACATGGTAAGGATTACTTCCAATAACACCCAAATCGCCAAAGGTTTCTTAAAATTAACATTATTCTAGATACAATAATGGGCGTGCACAATTATGTGTGGGAGGGAGTACATCTCTGCGAGGAACACCTTACTTATACAGATTAAAAATACAGCTACCAAGCTACACCATTCAGTCAAAAACAGAAGTGCAGAAAATATGTTCTGCCAATAGGGTAGCTTGTCTTTCAATAATATTAAAAGGAAAATTAAACAAACAAAGGTCTTGCTCATCAACATTTCAGTGAAGTGAATATGTAAATATATATATATAAACACTAGCATCACATTGTGGTCTTGTACTCTAAGATAAACTCTTTCAGGCAGAAGGTGCACATACCCAAAATCTGCTCAAAGCTGATGACATTATGACAAGACCACAGACATCCCCAATAACTAAAGATGAAAAACAGTGTCATCTAAATGCTTCTAGAGACTAAAAACAAAACTTTACAAGTTACCTATTCCTTAAGAACACTTAAAGATATCTAACAGTTGGTCAATGGTCATTCTTCAGGTTCAAATTTATATTTTAGGTCGGAATATTTAAAACTCTGATCTTTTTTTTCTTCCGACCAATATATCTTTTGCCTACATCAATCAGGAAATGTCACGATGACGAACTTAAACATTTCTGCCATTTATTATGTCCAAAGGAGTCCTTTTCTATACTTCAAAACAAAGCAACAGCAATTCCAAAACAATGAAGCTGTCACAATACCAAGAATAAAATATTATAGCATAACTTGGAAGTACAAATATGAGCATAACTACTCCCACATATATTACTCAGTCCCAACTGCTTCTACGATGTACATGATATGTACACATGAATCTGTGGACTTGTTTGTCACTTAAGTATATCAACCGTTTGATTAAAATAGTCCAATCTTTTCTCTACAAGTCACATTCTGGTATTATATAATCAAAAAAAAGTTCTCCAGAAAATATTTTACAAGAAGATATTTTGCTATTAGTGTGTTTCAGACAGTACAAACTTTTTATTCATTATATTATTAAAGCAACAAACTCTGAATAGTCCTCGTTTAAAATTTAAGATTTTCCAAATAGACCTGGATAAGTCAGATATGTATTCTCTTTTGTGAAATACAGGAGTAAAACCAATAAATTATTAAGATCATTACAGATTCATGACCCCTTTGGAAGATTGAAAAATAGGATTTATGACCTTACTAAAAAAAGCTCACCCGTCTGACAGACTCACAAGATGCATTTGCTCAATTAGGCCAACCTTACTATATGTCGTTTGGTACTGGTAGATAAAACCTATATCCCCATTAGGATATGTGATCCTCTTTTGAATTGTTCTAAGAGATCTACAAGATTGCATCTCCCTGATGCACATCACCCACATTAACGCATGAGAGTGTGTATCAACACAATTTTACCCCAACCTTAATCATATGCACATTTTGTCATACTTTGGGCCCTTCCTCAGTACCTCCCATGGTCTTTTGGTTCCTACTAAAGATTGTGGTCTTTATGACACTTTTTAGATATCAAATCTACTTACATGTTACAGTTCACCAAACAGTCAAACACTACCTAATTTTGTACCCTGTGTTACTCACAAAGTCCTCTTCAATAACAATTACTCATCTCCTCCCATCTACTCTTAGTAATTGAAGGTCAAGAGTTCAAACAAGGTCTGCACGCAAATATTTCGGTTTTGGTCCATAACCAAGCATTTTACGACACTTATTACCAATAAAAATTTCAAACTATTGTCCACCAAACAGTCAAACACTAGCCAATTTGGTACAGCATCTTACACATAAATTACTCTAACGGCCTATTTGGAAACTTAAATTTCATTTAAAATTCTGGATTTGATCAAATGGCATGCTTGGATACACAAAAAAAAGAAAAAAAAGTTGGATTTGGATTTCATCAGAAATCCAAAACATTTAAATATTAGTACAAAGCTGAAAATTTGAAATGACAACACAAATCACGTCGTTTGAAATCCAAAATTTGAAATGAGTTACATGTTGTCAAAAGCAACCTTAGACAAAAATTCTTAACACCCAAAACCCCTCACCTCTCCATGATTACATGTTGAGGCTCAAACACCACATGTGCAGAAGTATTCAAATTTCTACAATCGATCATCCATCCCAAACAAAACCCAAAAAACATAAAACAATCAGGACTAATCCAGAAGAACACATACCTGAAGAACCCTTTTCCAAGACTGATGATCTGATCCAGCAGAATTAACCTTATCACCACAAGCATGAATAGTTTCAAACTGACCCACATCAAGTTTCTTATTAATCAACCCAACCTGAAAATAAATATTATCAGAAGGCGGCAAATCAACTTTAATCTCATCAACTCCAAGCCACAAGAAGAATCTCTTCACTTGAATCCCATCAAGATTACTAATTGACCCATATTTCAAAGTCCCAGTAATCTTCTTATCATAATAAACTGTATAATCAAAGTCAATATAACAAGTCTTTTCCAGCTCAACGACAAAGCTACCATCATCAGAAAGTGAATAAGATTTAACATTGTCTGGTAAAAGACCACTTGGGAGCCCAAATTTGGGGAGGAGCTCATAGACTGTTGGCGGGCTTGTGGAGATAGAGTGTGTTGTGAGGGTGAGGAGGGTGATGAGGAGAAATAAAAGATGGGGTTTTTGAGGTGTAGCCATTGAAATTTGTGGAGATTACAAAGATGGTGCAGAAGATGAGTTGAGAGTTACTAGTTTCAAGTTGTTAGTTGGGAAATGTGTGAAAATAGGAATAGGAAGGTTATGTTTGATTAATGTTTTGTCGTAGCTTGTGTTGAGAGACTTGAGACTCGAGAATATAGCATTAAATTATTGACCATATATACCAGAATTTATTAAAATTTGTTACTCCCTCGGTCTTTTTTTTTTTTTTTTACGAACAAATTTTTTTATTAATACGAAGCACAAATCCAGCCTGAACAAACCCTCGAACTGTTAATTACAATCTGATTGTGAAACAAAGAATGAACTAAACAATAGTCGTCTTGTTTTCAAATCGCTCAACAAATAGAATATTCATATTTTTTGATCTAAAAAGTATTACAATGATATTTCGAGCAATCCAACTAACATCATTTATGAAACTAGTAATATCGACCTTCACATAAGTATCATCTGTAGCCCAATGTTCAGAATTATCAGTCAAATCAACTGATCCTAGAGCACCAAACGTCCCCAAAACATGAACAATTATTTGTTGTGAAAAGTGAGCTCTTGCAATATCCACCATCGTTTCGAAATCGATGCGAGTCTTACCGATCTCCCAAAATACCGTATAAATCCTTTCCAGATTGATAATCGAACGACACATCAAGACATAAAAATACGAAAACATAGCAAACTGACATCCCAAAACGATGGGCACACACTGACATCCAAAAAATGGGCACACAACCTTGATAACAAGGTACTCAAACAAAATTAGATCTTGGTTTTATTGAAAAACTAGTAAAATAATAGAGGGGATAGAGAGAGCGAAGGGGTTAATTGATGAGAAGATGAAGATATGGAAAGCGGAGAAGTGACGGCTGAAACCCTAATACGAGAGTCGACTCTCAAAACGAGAGAGAAAAGAAAACTTGTCTATCTAATAAGTTTTACATTTTAGTTTTTTTCCCCTCGGTCCTTTTTAGTTGTTTAGTTTTGATTTTCAACACTCAAGTCAATCAAATTTTGACTGAAAAGTGTATATATATATATATATATATATATATATATTATATTATTGAATAAATATATAAAAATTATATCGTTATAAACTACCTACAATCTATTTTAAAATGTAATTTCTAACTTTTTAAAATAAGAAAAGAATTGTCCGTAATCTTTGGTTGAAAAATGGTCAATTTGATCATTGAAAGCTAATAGTGGACAACCGAAAAGGGGAGAGTATTTTAAAATATAGGACATTCTTTGGTATAACTCGGAAATCCATTGATTTCATTTTTTTTAGCAAAAGAGTTACTCATTTCTGTGAAGATAATTATATATATATATATATATATATATATATATATATATATATATATATATAGGGTCATGTTCTCGTACAAACTGCTTATTGTACAAACCTACAAACTAACCCAGGCCCAGCCCAGTTCCTAGGGACAGCCCAATTAACTAACACCAGCCCAGTTTAAAATATAAAAACAACGCGACTGATTTAAAAATAGAAACAGGAAACTATACACGCACATATACATACAGAACCGTCACTCTCGCACATTCGCACTGTTCATCTCTCTCGCTCGCACAAGGTTAATCACTAAAAAACTGAGATTAACTACTGTTCTTCTTCGATTTCTTGCTTTTCTTCAATTCTAACAAGTTCTAATACTTCGTTTCGAACAAAATTTGCAGCAAATCGGAAAACTCGCACTGGACTTGGCCTCGAACTCAAACTGAAGGAGAATACCTTCAAATTCTTCAAATCGGTAACTAACTACACTCCAAATCTCGTATTGTAGTTATAGTAATGCTATATCTTCAATGCATGCTGGTGCGGCAATTTTTCTAGGGTTTTGATTGTAAATATTATCATAAACTAACAAATTATGTTTATGTGTTCTGAAAACAGCAACTAGTTGTCTAAAATATCACTGTGAAAGGAAAATATTATGGCTAGGACTAGAGGAGGTATGTTTTTGGGGTTTTGTATTTTTTTCATTTTCAAATTGCAAAAAGTATATGTAAAATTTTGTGATCAATATATGTACAATTAGTTATTACTGATTCTAATGGATTAGTGATAATTGCTCATGATTCGAAGTCAGATTGTGGTTATTTATTGCTAATTCTGAATAGTGTTATTGATTTTGTGTTGATTTGGTATTTTTTGTGATGATTTTTTGATTTTGTAATGATTTTGAATAGTGTATATATCTTTGACTCCTTTAATGGATGTTGTGATATGATTTGTGCTGATTTAGTGATTTTAAGTTTGAAACTGAGGAGAAACTTGTTTATTGTAGTGCAGAGTACTTGTTTTTTATGTGCAGAGTAGATGTGTCGAAGTAGTTTCAAGGAGATTATTGTAATGAGCGGTATGGTATTAGTGATAACTGTATTCTCCGTATTAAGTAGATAGTAGGAATCTAGATGTTATTTTTTTATATAGCGGGACATTAATAAACAAAAAAGTTATGATAATTGTTAATGAGGCTCAGAGGCTTGAAACTGTGACATTATTAGGAATTAAATTAGTCAAAATATACATGAAACTAAAAATAAATAAGGTTTCTGGTAAAAAATACTAGTGATTCTTCATGATTATTGTTGTACATATTAGTGATTATTACTTGATATATTAATGATTATATGATTTGCTGCGAGTCCCACTCCGAGTCTTTTCTGAGTTCTGTTCAAAGCACCACTGCTACTACACTAAGTTTTTAGTTTCGTTTTTGATTTGCAAAGTCTTCGCCGATTTGAGTCATGGTAAAAAATACTTATGCATATTTTATCTCTATGGCTTGTCTTAACTTGTTTTATGTAATGGATAATAGTCTTTTTAATCAATCATAGAATGACAAAAGGAGATGAAGTACTCAGAAATGTAGAATCACCACAAAGATACTAAAATTATCCGTATAGATAGCAAGTTGATTTACAGTGCTCATTCTAGGCTAAGTTATGATATAAACTATTATGCTTCTTTCATAAAAAGGTAATAGTGATTAATATGTAGTATTTGCCTTATATAGATAATGAGATTTTTTGAATCATGATCTCTTTTTCTATATTTTACTTAATGCCTCTACAAGAAAATAAATTTTCAGGACATAGAGTACAATTGCGAAGAAGTTCCAGGCTTCAAAGGTGCAACCGCTTCAGCAACACTGCAGATGACCCGATCGACCTCGAACCTACCAAACAATCTGAAATAAATAACAATATGGAAGATGATCAGCAGAATAGTACTCCTACCACATTTGAAGGAAGTAGAAAGAAGAGATATAAACATGCAGCAAAGAAAAATAAAGTCAAACCTGGACAAAAATCTACCCCTGATTCTGATGTATATATCTCTACTATCTATTACAGTTCAATTCCTCCTTCTAACTTTACAATTGATTTTAATTATTATTCCGAATTTTAATGTAATATTCTTTTACACAGGAAAGTAATGAAGAGCCCTATTCAATTCACGAATTGTACAGGGCTGAATTTCAAGCTACAAATGCTAACAATCAAAGTGAAGCTCCACATGCTCACAATCAAAGTGAACAAACTGAAGATGCACGGCAGACTGAGGATCAAACTGAAGGAAATTTTCAACCTCCAACTGAAGAAGATCAAAACATGGATGAAGAAAATCAACATGAAGATCAAAACATGGATGAAGAACATGCTGAAGAAAATCAACAATCTCAAAGTCAAGAAGAAGCTCAAAATAAAGACAAATCTCCCACTGCAAAAAATAAGAAATGGAAAAGAAAGAAGACCGAAGAGGTACATAATTAGTTTTTTATTTACAATCATGGTTATGTGTTTGTGCCTTTTTTTTTAAAATATGAGTGTTATAGCTATTCTCTTCATACAAACATATTGTGTAGCTATCAATCTTTCATCACTTTTATCATTTCAATTCTATAGCAATTGTGAGCAATATAACGTGTAATATATAATACATTACTGACTAATCAGTAATATAATGTAATATGTTTAGTTTTATAATATAACATCTAATCACTAATATATTGTAATACAATCCTGACTAATCAGTAATATATTGTAATATATTACTGACTAATCAGTAATATATTCCTACTAAATATTAAAACTCCAATCCCTAATAAATTTGATATGCAACAGGAGGAAGCTCAGCCTAAAGCAAAACGGCCAAACTTTCATTTGCCAACAAAGAAAGATGCAAATGAAAAATATGAGGTATATTCCTAAACATAAATGTATTTAATTTCACTTATTGCTTCTGTTAGATTCCAACATCTAACTTTTATTAACTATCAAACAGGGTCAAGGTGCAAAACATTTGCACACTCCAAAAGATGACTTGAAATTAAGAAATTCACCAAGGCTTTTTAGTGAAATGATCTCTGATCTCACAGAAGACCAGAAGAAATGGGTTCAAAGAACTGGATTTGGACGACTTCTTGATTTTACATTGGAGCTTATTCCGGCGAACTTAGCCTATAATGTTTTTCAGATTTTTGACCCAAACACTGTTTCACTGAACTTGAACAACGAGCTGATACCAATTATGGAGGAAGATGTATATGAAGTTCTCGGGTTGCCATGTGGACGTGAGAGCATAACCCTTGGAACATATGATTACTATCGTTCTAGAATTGACGAGTGGTCAGCACAGTTCAAAACAGAGAAAGAAAGTACTCAAGTGACAGTGGCAAAACTAGTTCAGCTGATTAAAAATCAAGGCTTAACTCAGAATTTCAAGTTCAATTTCTTACTTGTCTTGTCAAATGTTCTCATAGGAACACCTACATACTCATACATTGACAGACAAATGCTAAGATTACATGGGAACCTTGATGAGTGCTATAGATACAACTGGGCAGAGTTCCTAATTAGTTATCTTGTGTCTGCCACTAAAAGTTGGAATGAAAATGCATCAAGTCATTTCAGAGGTTCAGCCATTTTTCTAACGGTAAGAATCATCATAATTTACATCTACCAGTTTATTTTGTTTAGAACTAGTAATAATTATTGAAATTTATCTTGCAGTTGTTTAATGCTGATCGAGTCAGACACAAAGGGATTAAGCTTGTTGAGAGGCAGTGTCCTTCTTTCAAAGGCTGGACACAGGAAAAACTAAGAGAAAGACAGGCAATTGATGTCTATGGCGGCCCTTTTGGATTCGGCTTAATTATGAAGCCATTACATGACTTGCCATCTTCTCAGGAACAGACTGCAACAGAGGTATACAACTTAATAAGTTAGTCATTATATATCAAACTTAATAACAAAATCTTTTAATTAGCACTGTGCTTGTAAGTAGCTACTAGTATTTGAATCAAACGATCATTGATGCTAGATTACAACTTGCAACAATATTTAGTAATTTACTGATTTTTTTTATTTTCAATAATTGATGCTAAATTATATCTTTCATGATTTTTTTTCCTAATTTTAGAATGCAAAAGGAAATGACAAAGGTAAAGATGTCCCTAATCCAGCTTCGGACGACTGGAATTCTCATCAGAATGATGATGACCTATGGGAAGAATGGGAAAGGGCACAAAGACAATCAGTTCAAAATGAGGTAAATATTTATACTACATAGTCGATATTCATTTTCTCTTAAAATCAAACACTGGTACATACTAATTTTGGACTAAAAATAAAAATTTAGACCAATGACCGTGAAGATGTCCGTGATACTGAACAACACATCCGAGTTGAGCAACAACATGATGATGGACAAGCATCATCCGAAAAGGTACATGTAATCTTACATAGCTGCTAACAAAACCATAATATGTGATTGATTATTTACATATTAATGATTGATTGTCCATAATTTAGAAATTAAGTGCCTTAGAACTTAGGGATTACATGTTAATTTTTAAATAATATGACAAAAAATCATATTATTTTACCTCAATGAATATACCCTAAAATTTCACAAACTGCGGTGATTAGGATTATCAAATTTTCAATCCAATTTCAAGAAACTGAACCTTCGACATGGAATAGTCGATTTTGCTCACCCCTGTACCTTCGACAAGAAGAAATATTTCACACCAAAACTTGAAAGAGACTGAATGAATTAACTTAATTATGACATGCATTAAACCCTCTCTCTTAACGTATGTGCATGCTACTATAAATAACATATATACCGGTTAAGTTTTAACTCGGAGACATGGACCCTGGAGTCTGGACTCTGGACTGTTGCCATGCTCACCCTCACTCTAGACCAGGCCTGCCACGAACCACCATCTATATTACCACCAGGCCTGCCATGAACCACCATCTATATTACCACAACTGCATAATATGTATTGTAATTTGGAATAACTTCAGCCCAGATAAAGCTTCAACAACAAACTTACCAGGTGCAAGTGTGCAACTGATAGGACTATCTTTAGTCTTTACAAACAAGTGAAGACTGAGCAAAAACTTTTTAAGGAAGAAGATAATGATAGTAATAACAAATGATGATCCATATATAGGAAAATAAAAAAGTTTTGCACGTGCACCACTTTCAGTTTTTAATAGTAATTAACAAACACATGCATTATTTTACTATTCTAATCAAATTCTTCTAGTATTGTAGTAGTTTAGTTTTTTTTTTAACTTACTTTACTGATTATTTTTAATTCTATAATGTTTTAACAGGATTTTGTAGAGAGTATTAGGTCAATGGCTAATGAGCTCATTGATACTAAATTGCTCTTTGACACTGAGCTAAACCTAGCCTTGCAAAAATACCCAACAAATGAACAGCTCCTTGATATCAAAAACATTGCCTTTAATGTTTTCCATCAACAAGGAACTGAAAAAACCACAAACACTGGTCCCCCTGAACAAACAACAAAGACTCTTCCCCCTGAACAAACGACAAACACTCGTCCTACATACTCTCGTCCATCGAAACAATGCACAGACTCTTATGCTCCTGAAGAAAACACAAATACTGAAGAGTTTCAAGATTCTTATGAAGAAGAGGATTTCCAGCTGACAATAGAAGATGTCGAGCAGCTTGATCTTCTAAGTTTTGTAGACTCAGCAAAGATTAATGCTCAGCAGACGGATTTGTTTGAGACTGACACTGTGGGTGAGATATATCCTTCCTTTTCACTTGGAATAGATGATGAAGAAGATATTCCACCAATTACTCCCAAACCAGCACTAAGGGAAAAGAGTTCAAGAGCACTGAAAATTGGTCGATATGGAAAATCTCCCTTCATTGAAAGGGTGATTGACATCCATTCAAAAATAACTAACCAAGAATTTGGAGTTTGCCGATATATGACTGAAATTAAGGATCCAATGTAAGTTTCTCTGTATCTAACTTAAGTTTCATTCACCCCCCCTCCACCCAACATATATACTTTTAACCACACACTAAAACTACTATTTTGTGCAGGGAGCAAATATTTCTATGCAATGATTTCTTCTCTTTAAGAGAAGATATGCAATCACTAAATATTGGGAAGCATATAGAAACCATGGTTGTTGATACATGGGCTATAGTTCCTATGACTTCTTGATTTTACATTGGAGCTTATTCCGGCGAACTTAGCCTGTAATGTTTTTCAGATTTTTGACCCAAACACTGTTTCACTGAACTTGAACAACGAGCTGATACCAATTATGGAGGAAGATGTATATGAAGTTCTCGGGTTGCCATGTGGACGTGAGAGCATAACCCTTGGAACATATGATTACTATCGTTCTAGAATTGACGAGTGGTCAGCACAGTTCAAAACAGAGAAAGAAAGTACTCAAGTGACAGTGGCAAAACTAGTTCAGCTGATTAAAAATCAAGGCTTAACTCAGAATTTCAAGTTCAATTTCTTACTTGTCTTGTCAAATGTTCTCATAGGAACACCTACATACTCATACATTGACAGCCAAATGCTAAGATTACATGGGAACCTTGATGAGTGCTATAGATACAACTGGGCAGAGTTCCTAATTAGTTATCTTGTGTCTGCCACTAAAAGTTGGAATGAAAATGCATCAAGTCATTTCAGAGGTTCAGCCATTTTTCTAACGGTAAGAATCATCATAATTTACATCTACCAGTTTATTTTGTTTAGAACTAGTAATAATTATTGAAATTTATCTTGCAGTTGTTTAATGCTGATCGAGTCAGACACAAAGGGATTAAGCTTGTTGAGAGGCAGTGTCCTTCTTTCAAAGGCTGGACACAGGAAAAACTAAGAGAAAGACAGGCAATTGATGTCTATGGCGGCCCTTTTGGATTCGGCTTAATTATGAAGCCATTACATGACTTGCCATCTTCTCAGGAACAGACTGCAACAGAGGTATACAACTTAATAAGTTAGTCATTATATATCAAACTTAATAACAAAATCTTTTAATTAGCACTGTGCTTGTAAGTAGCTACTAGTATTTGAATCAAACGATCATTGATGCTAGATTACAACTTGCAACAATATTTAGTAATTTACTGATTTTTTTTATTTTCAATAATTGATGCTAAATTATATCTTTCATGATTTTTTTTCCTAATTTTAGAATGCAAAAGGAAATGACAAAGGTAAAGATGTCCCTAATCCAGCTTCGGACGACTGGAATTCTCATCAGAATGATGATGACCTATGGGAAGAATGGGAAAGGGCACAAAGACAATCAGTTCAAAATGAGGTAAATATTTATACTACATAGTCGATATTCATTTTCTCTTAAAATCAAACACTGGTACATACTAATTTTGGACTAAAAATAAAAATTTAGACCAATGACCGTGAAGATGTCCGTGATACTGAACAACACATCCGAGTTGAGCAACAACATGATGATGGACAAGCATCATCTGAAAAGGTACATGTAATCTTACATAGCTGGTAACAAAACCGTAATATGTGATTGATTATTTACATATTAATGATTGATTGTCCATAATTTAGAAATTAAGTGCCTTAGAACTTAGGGATTACATGTTAATTTTTAAATAATATGACAAAAAATCATATTATTTTACCTCAATGAATATACCCTAAAATTTCATAACTGCGGTGATTAAGATTATCAAATTTTTAATCCAATTTCAAGAAACTGAACCTTCGACATGGAATAGTCGATTTTGCTCACCCCTGTACCTTCGACAAGAAGAAATATTTCACACCAAAACTTGAAAGAGACTGAATGAATTAACTTAATTATGACATGCATTAAACCCTCTCTCTTAACGTATGTGCATGCTACTATAAATAACATATATAGCGGTTAAGTTTTAACTCAGAGACATGGACCCTGGAGTCTGGACTCTGGACTGTTGCCATGCTCACCCTCACTCTAGACCAGGCCTGCCACGAACCACCATCTATATTACCACCAGGCCTGCCATGAACCACCATCTATATTACCACAACTGCATAATATGTATTGTAATTTGGAATAACTTCAGCCCAGATAAAGCTTCAACAACAAACTTACCAGGTGCAAGTGTGCAACTGATAGGACTATCTTTAGTCTTTACAAACAAGTGAAGACTGAGCAAAAACTTTTTAAGGAAGAAGATAATGATAGTAATAACAAATGATGATCCATATATAGGAAAATAAAAAAGTTTTGCACGTGCACCACTTTCAGTTTTTAATAGTAATTAACAAACACATGCATTATTTTACTATTCTAATCAAATTCTTCTAGTATTGTAGTAGTTTAGTTTTTTTTTTTTAACTTACTTTACTGATTATTTTTAATTCTATAATGTTTTAACAGGATTTTGTAGAGAGTATTAGGTCAATGGCTAATGAGCTCATTGATACTAAATTGCTCTTTGACACTGAGCTAAACCTAGCCTTGCAAAAATACCCAACAAATGAACAGCTCCTTGATATCAAAAACATTGCCTTTAATGTTTTCCATCAACAAGGAACTGAAAAAACCACAAACACTGGTCCCCCTGAACAAACAACAAAGACTCTTCCCCCTGAACAAACGACAAACACTCGTCCTACATACTCTCGTCCATCGGAACAATGCACAGACTCTTCTCCTCCTGAAGAAAACACAGATACTGAAGAGTTTCAAGATTCTTATGAAGAAGAGGATTTCCAGCTGACAATAGAAGATGTTGAGCAGCTTGATCTTCTAAGTTTTGTAGACTCAACAAAGATTAATGCTCAGAAGACGGATTTGTTTGAGACTGACACTGTGGGTGAGATATATCCTTCCTTTTCACTTGGAATAGATGATGAAGAAGATATTCCACCAATTACTCCCAAACCAGCACTAAGGGAAAAGAGTTCAAGAGCACTGAAAATTGGTCGATATGGAAAATCTCCCTTCATTGAAAGGGTGATTGACATCCATTCAAAAATAACTAACCACGAATTTGGAGTTTGGCGATATATGACTGAAATTAAGGATCCAATGTAAGTTTCTCTGTATCTAACTTAAGTTTCATTCACCCCCCCCCCCCCAACATATATACTTTTAACCACACACTAAAACTACTATTTTGTGCAGGGAGCAAATATTTCTATGCAATGATTTCTTCTCTTTTAGAGAAGATATGCAATCACTAAATATTGGGAAGCATATAGAAACCATGGTTGTTGATACATGGACAAGTACGTGAATCATGAGTAGTTGCTAAACATTCTTTACACTTTCGGATTCTCTTTTTTGACTTAGTAATTGCTTTCTCTCTCTCGCTAATCAACCTTGTTGATTTAAAATAGTTTCCTTTGTTTTTGGAAACATTAGGAACTAAAACTGTAATCTCACCCTGAGGTTGGTCACCAATCAAAGAAGCAAGATGGTCTTTTTTTGAAAAACCACCACCATCAGTACAACCACCTCCAACTTCACTGCTCAACTGCTTGACTGTCTTATGAACAAATTCCAGAGCTTCCATCTGCAATCCAGCCTTGTTAAGAACTTGACGAAAGTCAAACCAAATGTTCATCAATTTCAAAGAAACATTTTCCATCTTCAAGTAATCAGTAGATATCATATCACATGAGCTTCCAGAATCCGCAATTTTGGACCAACGGTTAAGAAGAAGACTTCTAGGGAATCTAGTTACTCCAATTTGCTTCATGCCACATAAGCTATGTCAGCAAACTATACCACACATCACAAACTTTTTGCAGGAACAAACAACATGATCTTTACTGACCGACACCTGAATAAACATCAACTTTATTCAGGTATAAACTTAATTGGGCAGATCTACTGAAATAATTTCAGAGGTTTTCCCTGACTTTACTAGAATGGCAGTTTAATTTTGCAGGTTGAAAATACAAAAATAAAATAATCAATCAATATACGAACATAACAAATATAAGTTTGACTGACAACACAACAAATTAAACTACATCAGTAGAAAAGAAAAAAGACACATGATTGGGAAAATTATAATGGTACTAAAGCACTAAAAATATACAACAATCACTAACATATTGAACAACAATCACTACTATTTAGAGTCAATAATCACTAACTTAAGCAACAACAATCACTACTCTGTGAACCAAAACTATATCATAGGATTACATAGGATTGACTATATCAGAAGTGAATTGTTACAGGGAGTCCAAATTCAATGGTGCAAATCACAAGCAAGTAAGTTAAAAAAATTTATCAAACTGTAATAAATATAAGTGGAAGAATAATATAATACCTTAAAGATCTTTTCTTTAACTTTCACATCCTTAATTTCAAAGTTCGTAACACCATCTATTTCTTCACTCATTCGCTTTATCTGCATATCCAAACAAGCTGCCAGAATTTCCTCCTGAACTCTGTAAAAAACCGTTCGAGTGAACAAATCAGCTGCATCATCTTCAATAAACCATCTAGACAAAGTAGTAGGAAAGCTTGATTTCGACTCTTCATCCAGTCTCTTTGTCTCGTTTCTTTGTCTTTCCATGGCACTTTGAAACCGCAACCAAAACTCACATAATGTGTCAGCTTGTCTATGAAACTGAGCAAAGAAAAAATTCTCGCTTTCTGACCTAGATGTGGTCCTCATCAACCCAAACATAGGCTCATCTCTGAAAAAGGATGGAATCCACAATGATCTAATAGCATACATATCAGTCAGCCACTTGTCATTCTCCAAATTAAATTCTTTGATAACAGCTTCCCAACCTTGTTCAAAATCAGTAATCTCTAGGTGTGTTGACCATATATATTTTTTCAATTTCTCCATAAAGTCTGTTTCTTTACATAATCGATTACCAAGCTGTAAAAATATTTAAAAGCCACGTCAAATAATAAAAAAGCAAAAACGTATTACTATACAGTTTTACATTGGAAAATAAACTAAACTAAGCTAAGGAAATTTCACCAATACCTTTATAGGAAACTTTTGCATGATATGCCACATGCACAAACGGTGCTTAGTAGCAACAAGACCATTTTTCGAAGAAAGCGACGAAGAAACTGCAATTTTCATTGCAGGACACTGATCTGTCACAATAACAACAGGATGTCGCCCCATACATGTAGAAAATTGATCAAAAACCCATTTATAGTGCGTGACATCTTCCTTTGACAAAAGGCATGCAGCAAAGGTTATGCATTTTTCATGTTTATCAACCCCAATAAATGGGGCAAAAATCATGTTATACCTGCAAAAATATATAAAATACCCCTGTATAAGAAGACATCAAATCAAGTTTCTTTTAAATTTTATAATAAAAACATCAAGGACTGAAACCATCCACCTAGGACCACTACACATTTACCTACCTCAAACTAATTTTTTTTATTAAACATGAATGCAAATGTCTTGCCAGAAGTTCCAAGTACAATGCAAAAGTCTAACACAAGTTCTAGATACAATGCCATCGTCTACCAGAAGTTCTAAATACAATCTGCAGACTGAATTACTCCTCAACTAACAACTGATGTATCAGGAATTCACAACAATCCACCATATTTGCCAGGACTATAAGTGATTCCTTAAGCTCATCAAAAACACCATGCCAGGCTGTTCTAAATGTTTTTGAGTTACATAGGAATCACTTAATGATACCCATACCTGACACTAATCTCATGGGAAAAAACCTTTGATACTGACTCATCAATTACGACAGCAAATCCATTAAGGTGAAAAGACTCAAAAGGCAGGTGACAATACTAGACTAAAACCATCCAGTCTTACAAAGTTAAGAACTATATTCAGGTCTACTTGAAAGATATATCTTGTGTAAACGACTGTCTTCTGCTGCTCAACAGCAGCGTACTTAATTGGAAAATTTCAAGCATATAACAAACACTACTGAGATAATTCAATCTCATGCATATTCAAATAACTCTTAATCAGAACTTTCAAAATTTAAGATTTCCTTAATATTAAATCTATAGCATAACCTGTTAATGAGATAATTCAATCTGATTTGTTAAATGCTAACAAAACTTCATGAAGAATGGTCCAACATTACTGTCTACAAGAAATTGTTTTAACAACTAAAACAACAAGTTAACAAAAATTATGCATCATCACACAAAAATTCACTAGCTGACATGAAAGTTTTACTTACTTATTTGTGTCAAACGTCGCATCAAATGAGACGGCATCACCATAAACCTCAAAATTCCTCCGAGAAATTGCATCAGCCCAAAAAAGCTTTGTCAAACGCCCTGCTTCATCAAGATCATACGCATAATAGAAAGAACTCGAGCTCTCCTGAAAAACTTTAAACTTATCAATCAACATCTGCCCATCTCTTTCACCAACGTACTCTTTCAAATCCCGATTAAAGTTCCTAAAATCCCTCAATGTAGCTCCAACATTCGAATAACCACCAACCATTTCTTTCATCAATCCATAAGCTTTACTACAACCAATGTTAACTTTTGTAGCATCAAACACAAAATTCCTAGAACTAACTGTCATTTCACGACTAGATCGCAAAAACTGCCTTCCAGATTCATCAACCAAAGGGTGATTATGCTCTTCATCAAACTTAAAGACAAAGTATTGTCTATCTTTATTAAGCTTCAAAACTATCTTCGCTTTGCAACAACACCTTGTAGAAGCAGTTCGCCTACGCTTCACATTACTTGAATTACTGTCCGAAATACTACGAAACTCATTAGAACCTTCTTTACTACATGTATAGTGTTTGAAAGTAATAGTACCAAATGCATCCTTCTTTTCAGTTCCCTTCCTCACATCAAAACCACTTAAACGACCATAATCTTTATAGAATACAAAAGCCTGATCCAGACTCTGAAAAGATTGATTAATATTTGGCTTTGAAACATCAGGAACATTAACAGGAAGATAAAATCTTTCACGAACATCTGAGTAACTTGTCACAGATTCTTCGTTCTGACTCGAGGGAACAGTTCCACTACCAACAGAAGTAACATCATCACAGCCACGATTAACAAGAGAAGAATCCCCACAACTCGAACCTATCATATGAAATATAAATAATCAATACTTACAATAAAATAATAACAGCCATCACAGTCACAAAAATGTCAATCAAAGTCTCACATATATCAGATTTAAAACATGCAATTACCCTCTCCACAAAAAATAACTAAATTAGATGAAAATACAACAACAACCAATAATATATGTACATATAATCATTATTTTAAACAAAAATTACTAATACATTTAAATTAATAAAATATCAGGACACAAAACTAAAATTATCATTATAACCATCTACAATCACTACTATATGTGTTAATAATCACTAACATATGAAACAACAATCACTATGAAAAGCTAATATCATTAACACAAACTAACTGGAAATATACAACAAATCATCATCCAAGCATAAACAAATAACAGTAATCACAATAATCACAAGAATACTAACCTTGATTGTGGCTAATCTTCACTAAATCTGAAATTATCATCCTCCAAGCATAAAAAAATCAATTTCCTGCAAACAAAATTTTTAACACTGCAGTTTACTAAAGCTACATATCAAACAAAAGCTATCTGAATTGATTTACTCAAGCTCAATTAAACAATTCATCACTGAAAACTATCAAACAAATCAAAAATTAACACACTTTGCACTCAATTAAACATAACGATACAAAGATTTGTAAAATTTAAAGAATATACACAACATACATACAAACAAAAGTTATCTGCAGATGATTATTATACCTCGAACGAGATTAGGCGTGATTCATATCATATTAAGCTCATCAAAACTATAATCTTCCAAATCAAGCTCAAATTATATCAGATTACACGGAAGTCTACTCTCAAAATCAAGCTCGAAATACCGGCAGCGAGTTAACTCCGACAGCGCGTGAGAGAGAGAAACCGGCAGCGCGCAAGATAAATGAAGAGAAGAAGAGAGATAACGGCCGCGCGAGAGAAACAGATTACGGCTAGAGAGAGAAAGAAACTGTAAGAGAGAGAAACAAAAAGTTCAACTGATTCCAGTCAAAAGCGTTTTAACCTCAAGTCAATCTTTTTAAATATTAAATTAATGAATGGACAGGATTTAATAACATATAAATTAATTGGACGGCTCAGATCTAGTTTGTAGTTTGTACAATTAGAAGGTTTGTATTTGAGCAAAATCCTATATATATATATATATATCCTTAAAGCAAATATATTATTATAAATAAAGAATGCTAAATCCTTCTATGTTATTTACTTTAAAATACTGTATATTAATATATAAATTTCTAAAAGTAAATTTTTATTTTTAAATTAAACATAAGTAAAACCAAACGCATTAATCTTTTTCTTACATATGATATTGAGACCGTTTGGGCAAGTTTAAAAAAAGTGAATCATTTCTTAAAGTAAAGAAGTGGGTTAGAAGTTAGAAGTAAATAAGTTAATAAAGTGTTTGGAAAAGAAGTAGAAGCTCCGAGAGAGAAGGTAGTTTTCTCAGCTTCTTAAAAATGCTTCTACTTATTTACACAAACGGGTCAAGAAAACTAAAATTCAGAAGCAACTTCTGCTTCTTCAATACAAACAGGCACAATAACTCAAGTTTTTTTAAAAAAGTTTAAACTAGGTATAAAATGCTAATAAAACCCATCACATATATGGGAAATACAATTTGAATTAATTAGCTAAAATATGAGGGTATATTTAACTGGGATTTTAATACATTGTATTTAGTTTATGGATTAAAGGACTGTATCTTATTTTGATTTTGTGTGGATTATTGGTAAAATCAGAGTTGATACATATTCTTTTGAATTTAAACACAATATTTCAGATCATACTTCTTTTTCCCAGCCGCCTCCCTCCTCTCTTCCTCCTCCATTAGGGTTTGTTCTTTTTCAAGTAAATCGAGGGGCTTCCACTGGTTTTCTCCGGTGGAAAGCCCCAACCCCTTCATTATATATCTTTTACTCTCGTTATTTTCTTTTCAATAAAACCCAATCTTTTGGGTGTTTGTGTGTCTCTCCTCTTGGAGTGTGTGGTTTGTCTCTCTTTTTGGAATGTTTGTTATGTTTTTCTTTAGTCATGATTGGGTTTATTTCGTGTTGGATCTATTGAAAACGAGTTTCTTGATATTTTTGGTGATCTACAAAAATTGTATCGAATCTGGGACAGTGGTGATTATTGCAAGAGCTCACCTTTCACAATCAAAAATTGTTCATCATTCACGGGTTTACACTTTCGGCATGTCTATAGCTGGTATCCGGCATGTAGATAGCTGGGGTGCTTTCGGCAAGTCTATAGCTGGTATCCGGCATGTAGATAGCTGTGGTGCCACTTCTCCAATCTCGATTTATGCGATTGGTGTTTCTGAACATTGGACTAACAATAGTTTTTATGTGATATGGTCAATTGCGATGTTACCGTTTCCAGAGATTTTGGTGCAATTTGGATCGCTCGGGAT
Organism: Daucus carota subsp. sativus; assembly: GCF_001625215.2. Taxonomy (NCBI): domain Eukaryota; kingdom Viridiplantae; phylum Streptophyta; class Magnoliopsida; order Apiales; family Apiaceae; genus Daucus; species Daucus carota. Next base: position 15,029,512 of record NC_030387.2, read on the forward strand.
GTCTTTGATTTCGTTTTTTGCTTCAAGAATTTTTGAATTCTATCTGTTAAACGATCAGGAAACAAATCATCTAATTGTTTTTAGCATGTTATTTGTTTTACCACCTGGTTGTATCGACAGTTGGGGGTTTGTCCCGACTGTATTATATTCAAGTTAATGAAATTTTCTTGCATTTGTCAAAAAAAAAAACACAATATTTCAAAATACTATCGATTTTGGTGGGATTTCAAAAAACTTAAAATACACCGAACAATCCCACAAAAACCATAATCATTTTATAAAATCCAAAAATATGCATCAACATTTGAATATCATTAGATTTTAATGGATTTTAAACAATCTCAATTGAATATCATCAAATTTTTAAAAATAATTAAAATCATGATTGAATATCATTAGATTTTATAGCATAATTTAAAATCTTAATTGAATCCTAATTTCTGATGCATTTTCTGAATCTGAGTTAATTACCTCATATTTTATGAATGAAAAAAGTCTTTTAAATCCCAATTAAATATACCCCTTAAATATATACTCCCTCTGTGCCCCCTAGGTAGTTTACCTTAGGAGACGAAAGTTTGGCATGCATTCTAATGCTCCTAAAAAACATAGTTCCGTAACTTATTTTTTAATCTTTTATTCATTTGAATAAAAATTTGATACTTGAATTTTTATATTAAAAAAATCTCAAAAATTAGTTATGGAACTATGTTTTATAAGAGGATTTAAATGTGTGTGTCAGCAGTGAAAAAAAACTCGTAAAGAAATGAGAGAAGGACAGAGAGAGCATTAAATATGTTTAAAAAAGGTCATGATAAAATTGTATACACGTGTAACTTTTTGAAATCACTTGCACCACAAAAAGAATAAAATTTATCTTTATGTAAAATAACAAATATAGTTGATACGATCTTAAAAAACTCGGTATATAAAATCCAGAGACGTCGCCTTTTTGAAATCACTTGCACCACAAAAAGAATAAAATTTATCTTTATGTAAAATAACAAATATAGTTGATACGATCTTAAAAAACTCAGTATATAAAATCCAGAGACGTCTTTTTGAAATCATTTGCACCACAAAAAGAATAAAATTTATCTTTATGTAAAATAACAAATATAGTTGATACGATCTTAAAAAACTCAGTATATAAAATCCAGAGACGTCGCCTTCCGCTAGTATCATACAACACAAGTCGTAAATTAAACCTTCAGTGTTCTAAAATTCAGATCCATGAGAAACCTCTCCGCTGCTATCCTTGTGTTATTTCTTCTCTTCACAATCACACGTAAGTTCCTTATCTCTAAAGAGTCAAAACTGTTGTACTTATTTTATATATATGTGCAAACATGACACATGCATGCACACATTCAGGGACGTAACGCCTGCCGGATACTTCTTATAATAATGCAATTTAAGTTGGGATTTTTTGAGATCCCGATTCCGTCACTGTCGGGCGGGCATCAATTTATGTGTAATATTGTGACAAATTTATACAGGAAATGGTATGAAGAGTGCAAATGGAGCTAGGGTATGTGGAGTGGTGATAAAACTACCGGGACAAGGTTGTGATGAAAACGAGTGTAACAAGCTATGTGTTCTTCAACATGGAGGGGCAACTGGAAGAGCTGCTCGTGGATATTGTAACCCCTCCTCTCAGTGTGTGTGTTTTTACGCTTGTGATGGCACCAACAAGTGTTGCATCGGCGGATGAATTTTGTTAGATTTTTACAATCTCGAATTTGACTTCTTTAGTGTTTTTGTTGGGTAGACTTTGATCGGATAGGCGACGGTGTTCCTGAATATTTTTCTTTTTTGACATTATCGTGCAGAAGAATATCAATCAAAAAAAATTCTCAAAAATTATAATTTCATTTTCTTTTATGTTAATTGTATTTTCATGTGCTATGCACGTTTAAAACAATATTGTCCTGCCTTTTCTGCTAGCAAACCGAGATGACAATTATGATCGTTTGAAGAATTGAAGTCTTGGGTGATGGGTCTCCTTAAAAATAAGAGGTCTTGGGCTTTGGGCTGCTTGAGTAACCTTGGCAGGCCCATATTTTTTATATTTTTTTTATTTTTTTTATTGTCAGGGAAGGCCCTAATTTTTATGTTAAGAAGTGGAAAGCGAATTGCATTCTTAAGGCTTTGTGTTCTTTTTGCTACTAAAATACGTAACGGCCTTCCGTAAAACTTTATTACTACTTTTTTTTTAATTAAAAATCAATCATCAACCAATCAGTACACTTATATAAAGGAGAAGCGAGGAGCATTTATGTAATGACTCTAAGATAACTCTGTTTCATTTTTTTAATTTTTAATTTTCTGAAATTTTTTAATATAAATTTCAGTATTAGAAAAAAATATTTCAAAATTACCTTTTATGGAGATTATTCGTTGAAATAAGATTTGGAGCCGAACCTGTACTTCCTGGAGTTTCCTAGAGCAACATAGAATACCTCAACCATGAAGGTAAATAAACTATTTGATGAGTAGGGGTACTTAGGTCAGCAGGGCAAGTACCATGGCCAATCCCTCCTGGCTCTCATGATCCCAGTTTAGATATATAGAGTTGTAATTCGAGTTTGGCGGCTCGCAAGTTCACTCGACTCAAACTCGTTTAATTGGGTTCGGCTCGACTTGACTCGTTAAACGAGTCGCATACGGGCAAAAGTTTCTGCTCATTTAATTAAACGAGCCGACTCGACTCGACTTGTGAAATTAAACGAACCGGGTTCGGTTCGGGTAGAGGTTTAGCCTCGATAGTGTAAAATAATACGATCTGGCTTGCTCGACTCGTTAAAACGGCTTGTTTAGCTAAACGAGCCGGCTCGACTCATGAAATTAAACGAGTCAAGTTCGGATAGAGATTTAGACTCGATTAGTTAAACGAGCTGGCTCGACTCGAATGGCAGCTCCTAACCGGATATATATAAGCGGAGTTGGAGTGGAGTTGGCGTTAGAGTTTGAAGTTTTATTCTCGAACCTAGGGCTGTCAAAAAAATTCGAAAGATCCGATATCCGTCCGGAAAATCCGCAACCGTATCCGAGAAAAAGCGGATATTATTCGTATCCGAAATAAAGCGGATATTATCCGTATCCGAATCCGTGATATTCGAATCCGAAATTAAATACATATATGATATTTAAATTATATAATATATAAGTATATGTAATTAAAATTTTATTTTATTTAGCTTGTAGTGTGTGTATATGCATTAAATAATACATTTACATAATTTTTATATAATTGTACAAATACTCAAACACTTTATACATATATAAAAATATTATTTGAGCTTAGTCATCAAAAAATTGTTTGAAAATCATCGTTAATACGGTAGAGTCATCAAAAATATCCGACATCCGTCCGAAATATTCGCATCCGTATCCGAGAAAAAGCGGATATTATCCGTATCCGAAATAATGCGGATATTATCCGTATCTGAATCCGGCCATTACGGATACGGATACGGATACGGATATAGGCATATCCGTATCCGAATTATCCGTTTGACAGCCCTACTCGAACCTCTCTCTCTCCCCCTTTCGCAGGGGAAAAGGAAGAGGCTCTTGTTCATGCGGAGAAAGTAAGAGACCCTCATGATTGTAGCTTTGATATGGAAGAACACAATAATTGGTTTAAAGCTTAAAAGAAAGTTAGGTCTAAACCTTTTCATCAAACTATTTTAAAAACACATAAGAGTTGGTCCCTAAAATTATAATGTTACCCCACCCACCTAACACCACTCAAAACCTTGCACAAACAAACCACATTTCATTCATTTATATCCCACACACTATCAGATATTGTCCAAGCAAAAACTCAAATGGCTAGCCTATTTCAAAAAAATCATGCTTCCCATTTGATCACCTTCTCTATCCTCATTTCATTCCTCACATTTCCAACCACCGGAGAAAATCATGATCGAAAAACTCTCGAAATTGGCTCAGAAAAAATGAGCCATTTTCGGGTTTATTGGCATGACACTGTGACTGGCCCTGCACCCACTGCAGTGACCATTGTGAAACCTTACTATAACAATTCATCTACTGAATTTGGTTTAGTTCGAATGATCGATAATCCGCTAACCGAAGGGCCGGATGTGAAGTCGAAATTGATAGGAAGAGCTCAGGGGTTCTACGGATCAGCTGCACAGGAAAATATTAGTCTGTTGATGAGTATGAATTTCGCATTTTTGGAGGGGAAGTATAATGGAAGCACCATCACTGTTTTCGGAAGGAATGAGGTGTTTAACAAGGTGAGGGAGATGCCGGTGATCGGGGGCAGTGGGCTTTTTAGATTTGCGAGAGGATATGTTCAGGCATCAACTTATTCGTTTGATCTCAAATCTGGTAATGCTGTTGTATTGTACGATGTTTATGTCATGCATTACTGAGTGTTTGCTGCACAAACAGACGCACTTGTGCATGTATTCGAACTGCGGAAACATCGTCTACGGGCGTAAAATTTGCGTACATTTTATCATTGTTAGACTAATTTCGGGAAGATGTTGGGATTTTCTATCAGGTATCTTTTTTTTTTTTTTTTTGTCAGGATTCTATCAGGTATCTTTATTTGTTTTCAAGTTAATATTTTCAGAGTATTTTCGATAAGAAACCACTTCGTTGAGTTATATACTATTTAACAGATCATGCATTTGACATATGATGTTGTAATGTGAATGTTCGAAACTATATAATTAATAAATAGTATCCGAGACATAAGATAAATATTACAAGAATGTTCGAAACTATATAATTAATAAATAGTAATCGAGACATAAGATAAATATTTGTAATAGTATAGCTCAACTACTGTAAGAATATTCAGAATTACATAATTAGTTTCAAATTAATATTTGGTAATGATGGATAGTCCATTGGCAAAAATATATTCCTCTAGGAGTCCGATGCAGGAATCCATATACTCCTATAAGTGGCTTAACGTTTGGCAAGTTAGCTTGCAAAGACAAAAAATCTTTATGTCTGCACATAATCTCAGTAAACATGAACCACAAATACCTGCTCTCGTTATTCGACTCCACTAAAATCAAGGGAAGCTAGACAATACTTCTAGGAGTAGCATTTAAAATACAGCCGGCACTTGAGTTTTCTGCTTATTATTAGAATCAACCCAATGTTGGCAACGAATAATGCGTGTGAAAAATCCAAACAAAATTCGAATTTTCTCGCCCCACATGAACCCACCCTAGCCCCCCACACCAACCCTCTCATGTAATATTTATACCCACAGCACAGGCACAACTAATGTCTACAGCAAAACCTCAAATGGCTTTACCAATTTTGATCACTCTCTCCATCCTGCTTTCACTCATCACAATCCCAGCAACCGGAGAGCATCACAATTTTGTGAAATCTCTCGACCGCAAATCTCTCCGGATCGGCAGAGAGAAAATAAGCCATTTTCGGGTTTACTGGCACGACATTTTGAGTGGTCCTTCTCCAACCTCAGTGATGATCGTGAAACCTTCCAGCAATATTTCAACTTCTGCATTCGGGTTGATACGGATGATCGATAATCCGCTCACAGAAGGACCGGACGTCAAGTCGAAGTTATTGGGAAGAGCTCAGGGGTTTTACGGTTCGGCTGCACAAGAGAATATTAGTTTGTTGATGAGTATGAATTTTGCATTTTGCGAGGGCAAGTATAATGGAAGCACCATCACTGTGATGGGGAGGAATGAGGTGTTTGATAAGGTCAGGGAGATGCCGGTGATCGGAGGGAGCGGCCTTTTCCGGTTTGCCAGAGGCTATGTTCGGGCTTCTACTCATACGTTTGATCTCAAAACTGGCGATGCTGTTGTTATGTACAACGTTTATGTCATGCATTACTAAGGCCTTCAATTTTATTTATGATTTCTAGATTTTCTTTTTTCGAAGATACTAAATATGTTTGGTTTGGTTTGATTTGTAAAGGGGGCAATGAGGTAGCATATGGACTTGTTGAATTAAGATGAGAAATTATATTACATTGTTATGCATTTTGTGGCCGTTAATGTTATGATGAGGATGATTATTCAAAGGGTTTTATTGGTATCAATTTCAAGTAGCAACGTGGTTGGTGAGATGCCAAGTTTTATAAGAGAAAGGGTCCATGGGGCCTTGAAAATGAGACTTCTTTTTTCGTGGGTGGGTGGGTGCTTCATTGTGGAAGATGGAGGCAACCGACGAGAATAAGTTGAATATTGTTGTCTCCATTCCACACATAAATAATCAACTATGCTTGTCAAGCAAAGAAATATTGGGCATGTTTGCTACAAATTCAAACTTCCCGTTTAACATCCACAGGAATAAATTACGGCGGTGTTTGGCCGGGTTTAACAGCCCTGCTCCAAGGTTTATACATTAAAAAAACTTACACATACCATTTCTTTAAAAAGCTGAAAAATACTTAAAAAAAGTTGTGAATACTGATTTTTGTTTCATAGTTTCAACTTCTTTCCCAAGCAATTTAATCATTTATAAATCTTAACTTGCTTTTAACTTCTACTTTGATTCTTTACTTGACAAAAAAACATTTACTTTAAACTAACCCAAACAGTCCCTACTTATTTTTCATAAAAGATAAAATTCCACATATTTACGGTGATTTATTTTCAAACAATAAAATAAGTCAAACGGGACCGTCAATATCAAGGCACATTTCTATTCTAATTTACTTTTTACAAGTACACATAAATCTGAAGATACCTTAGCGTAAAACTGACTTCTGGTAATCAACCTTATTTCCGAGAAAAGGTCTCAAAAGTCACTTTTTTAAGTCAAATGGACCTCAATGTCATTTTCAGGAAAGATGAGGTCAACTGTCACTTTAAGAAAGACTTGAAGTTGTGTTTTGACTTTCCAAGAAAAACACGACTTGAAGTTGCGTTTTTAGCTGAAAACACGAGTTCAAGTTGCATTTTTTGTAAACACAACATGAAGTTGCGTTTTAAAGTGACAGTTAGTGTATTTTTTCACAAAATGATAATAGGAGCCTTTTGCTGCTAAACAGTGATATTTGGGACCAACAGCCGTTATTTTCAAGCAATAATCTGCCAGATTACAGCTTCAACACATAATCACATTTCACAAATAATGAGAGTATATGGGTATTAAGTTGTATAGCATCCTTATGCCAAACGTCAATTTGAGTTCCTCTTTGATGCAAAATCTTGGAATCTTTGTATGCACTTTCTGTGCCATCTGTATAATGTTTCTACACCTCAAAACTGGCATGCAACATACATAAATACATATATTCATCCCTATGTACACAATTAGCTTACATTTGCCGTATAAATGCTTTCTTTATAAACTGGTAAACTAACAGAACAGGTCACATTGAAGGTAACTGCACCATTTAATTATCTACTACTGAGCCTAAATGAGGCTCAGGTTCCTCTTACCTCAAAAGCCGAGGCCAGCTCATACGTATGCCTTCTACGCATGTTTGAGTACACATTCACTCCGCTGAAGTTTATATTTAAGTTGATTGCTCCCTCACGCCTCAACTGCACTTTTGAAGGAAAACATAAGTGTAGGTTATGTTGTCCAGCAAGCTCCAGTTTACAGAAAAGACTACCTATATACCAAGACGGAAGCAGTGATCACAAAATTTTATATGCCATCAAAGCACTTGGATGATACCCAACTATGTTGGATAAATATTCTGAGACATAGGTTTTTATGTATGTGTGTTCACCGGAAACGAAGTCTTCGATCAATGAAACTACACAGTATACGCCATAAATATGCTAGCTATCAAGAACTATTTTCTGAATAGAGGAGAACTATAATAATTTGCTGTGTTCAACTTATTTTTCTTATCAATTATCAGCGATATAGTTAGTGTACAACCAGGACATTGAAAACCATAAAACGTGTTGGCTACATACTCCATGAGGTAATATTCAATAGCAAGAAACATTTTCATACCTTATGTAGTGCATAATCCATTAAACAATTTAACAAGCTGTCTACATACTGTTGAGCAGTCAGCTTATTTAGCATTATATAATTATTGATGTGGGGAAACTCCAACCAAGTAAAACAGAATATAAACAACTTTCAATAAAAACATACCTATGAATTTGGCAACAACCGACCATTATACATCTTGTCAAGTAATTCCTTTGCACCCGGCCTCCTTAGAAGACCTTTGTTGTTTGGTAAACCAGTCCCTAGACAAACAGGACATACAAGTTTCCCTCGACCTGCACAATAACTTACAAATAGAGTACCAACCGAAAAAAAATTCATGAAATTCTATCCAGATAAAAGAAACAAATATTTATGTGCACCATGCCAAAGAAAGGAAGGGTGTTGACTATTTTTATTTTACAGAGTTTCCTTCCTTTTGCTGTTCTCTTATTACTAAATAATCACATAATTAGTTAATTACTATTTTTTTCCCCTTGCCAGGTCAATAATTCACTTAACGGAAATAATCACATAAAACTTCTAAAGGAGTGCAGCATGCAGATTCTATTCTTCATGCTATAAGCCATTTTATAAGACAGCGAGAATCATTTACTTGGCAAAGAGCAAAGAGCAATATGTCAGTGTTGATAGAGGAATTTGGTGAATCAACAAACGTGAGGTTCGTTGCCGGAATAAAGTGTTTCACGGTGATTATATGACGGAAATCCGCCGTGGGCGGTGGTTTTAAGTGTTTGAGGGTGGCTGAGATCAAGGTAATATATTTCTGCTCTCGTTCTCACAACTCTCGATATATCCCCTCGATGTGCCTACGTACCCCTTTATATTAGGGATCAAGCCATACGTAGTTCTATTGAACCAGGAGTCCTAGTTTGATCAGGACTAGGCCTCTTGGCGATAAGGTCGATCATAAGCCGGTGGCTTATCTCGGAGAGTCCTACTCCAGTTAGAATTAGCCTTGAGGCTGACCACCTCAGACTCCTAATCCAAATAGATCACGGATTCAACAATATCCCCACTACGAGAGATAGCATCTACCACGACTCTTATGGACAAGTTATCTGGGAGAGCCATGACTAACCCCATGAGGTGCAGGGACATGTCCTCACCTCCCGGTGAGGTCTTCGTCTTCAAGTAAGATAAATAAAGAGCCAAATTACACGATCGTCTCAATCCCCCGATGAGGGCTAACTCACCAGAATACAGGATCCAGACATATGATCGGCCTTCATGTTACCCCGGAGGGCCTTCAAGAGTCATGATCACCTCAAGCCCCCACACGAGGTTTAACTCGGCAGATAGCAGGATTGAGGATTGTAGATCATGCCCGGATGAGCCCGGGAACTATCAGATGAGCCTGATAACTACCAAATGAGCTTGGCAACTAGTCTTCATATCCCTCGGAAGGGTCGTCACGGAGACTCACTCATCCTCTCTCTCTCATCATGTATTCTATAATTATGCCACTTCTAGATCAAGGGACGCGTCCTGATAGGGAGGACGCGTCCTTCCCTGTTCATGTCTTCACCCCTACTCACTGGACAAGAGACCGCACCTCCCGGGTCATGTTTTACGGAGGGCGCGTCCTCCCCTCCACGTGATGAAACGGTCACAACAGTCAGCATTCTTATAATGTGACTTTGTTCCAGCATTTTGATCAAAAGCTGAAACCATTAATCAGTTTCCTCTTGCGTGAATGGAAGATTTACTCATTCAGTCATGCATAATCAAATTTCTTTCATGCACAGAAAATATGCAAAAACAGTCATCCAAGCCGGCAATTTTGTTTTTCTTTTTTTGCTAATTAACAAATTTGCTTATAAAAAGGGGAACTTGGGAAGTATTACGTGGAAAAGAGGGCAAATATATACGGGGTGTTAATTTTCCAACAAACTAAATGGAAATATGGGAGGATGAACTCCACCTCTGGGTAGAGGAAAATTAAGTCTTGAGAAGATGTACTAGCACCAAAGAGCAGCAAGAAAAGACTACATACCATAACAATTTGGACATTCAGTATACTCGTAAACATCTTTAGCACGTTTCCTGTTGAGAGCTTTCCATTTTCCTGTACCACCACACATATCACCTGGATAAAGATTAAACGAAGATTTATTAAACCATGGATAAGTGTTAGACTTGATGGCTTTCATACTGCTCTCAACTACTTAATTACCCGATTACACACTTTGATGTCAGAATTCAGCCAAACAGAGTGTTTATGTTTCTAAATGTCAGTGACGGTGGCAGATAAATGTCCTGTACTGGAACCAATATGTTCCCCTCGAAAAGAAATTTTTGACTGTTGACACAAATAACAAAACAACGTAACATTTTAAAATTTTAACCAATATAATATTTGTGATGTTTCGTATCTATAAAAATATACTAGACACGGCCACGAAATCCCAGTCCCCGCATCGAGGAACCACTATGGTTGTTAGGTAGCAGTGATTAGTTTGAGAGCCTTTAAACTACTAAGTCTTGGGACCTTCACAACTGGAATATAAACCCCAAGTCACGCGGCCTTCCCTAGATTTTTTGCCATACAGCTACCATCTTTCCGAAAAACAAGACAATAACCATACCAAATTTGTCCAATGTGTGATGTGTCCCACTCAAAAGTAGGATACGAGTAGGATAAGATGTACGAAGACCTGACACCCAAACCTAAGTATAGATAGAGGCTGTTATCTGAAAACCTCCTCCTTTGACAAATCTCAAATTCAGTCAAAAGAGATACTGACCCAATTAGAGCTACTGAGCTAGTGAGTTACAACTCCCCCTTCCCTCCCTAATTCCAAAATGTATCGACTATTCAGTACTTCTAAAACTGAACTGTAATTGGAGAGCATCTCCAAGGTTGGCTAAAATAACATAAAACAATGATAAGCTAAAATCTGGTGGAATCCTAAAGTACGAATTAGCATCTTCAAATTGCTATGAGATCCCTGAATTAAGTTGCGTTAAATTTCTAGTGATGACGATAACTATGCATCAAAAGATGTAAATTGAGAAAAATAGTAATGAGCACAAAAAACATATATACATATAACAAAATCACAACGTGCACTTACATATTATAGCACCAATACCCCCACAATTCCGACAAACAGGCTTTTCTTTACCCTCCAAAGCGATCACTTTTGGTACATTCAGAGAAACGGAAGAAGTACTTATTAATGCAAAAGTCGAACATAAACAAGTCAAGCACAACCTTCTTGATGTCAATGCTTCAGATTCCTGCAGAGATATATCATAGCTTTTACATTAGTGATAGAAACTGAGAACGAAGATTATCTGCATTATTTAATTAGCCAGATTATAATTATACACAGTTCAATTAATATTAGTAATAAGCCAGCTAGTAAAATGATTTGCCTTCAGCATATGGTCACTGCAACTTTAAGTGTTTTTTGAAGGAATAGATACATTCATACTGAAAGAAGAAAGTCAAAGAAGAACAAAATTAACAAAGACTTTTGATGTATGTCACAACATGAGTAATGTGGTCCATGTCAGTGTGGAGTTGGAGAAGCATATATATTTCCTTATAGAAGGTGATGATAGCAATATGTGAGACAAAAATTTACTGCAACAACAATGAGCATGCTGCCATACACTACAGAGCTAACGTACTATCAATTTAAGGCATACATGAGTTTAGGGTTACAGTCAGTCGGTGGCGGAAAAAGGATTCTCATCCAGGGTACCCCAGAAAAAACAAAAATATGTTGGCCTTTGAGTTCGCAATATTCAGCAGCACACTTTTAAGTTATGAGTACTTCAAAAAGACATGTTAGCATTTAATTTGAATAAGAACCTTATCTATGAAGCCACAGTTAATCAAGTAACTTAACTGCCACATTGTTTTGCCGTGGTGATACCTATAAGTATCACACTCAGTAACTCCAGGATACTGTAAGAGTACCCCTGGTGACTGAATGCCTCCACCCCTGCCGTCAGTACCATCTTTCTTTTTAATCAGTGGTGTTCTCTCTACCGAGGTATATCAAAATTAAATCAAGGACGTGGATAGCAGTAAAAGGCATAGATAGAAACAGGTCAAAGAGAGACTAACCCTCATTTTAGTGTCATCTGATGAGTGATCCGGAGCTTCAATAGAGCAATTTGCATCTTCCGCGCTAGATCTTACACGGTAACTAACCAACTTTGAGTGAGCTGTTTCTGGGATGAAGTAAAAAATAAGTTGTCATAACAAAAAACGGAGAATCACAGCTATACAGCCTAATGCCACAAAATATAGAATTAAAATTTTTTAACTAAAGACAAAGCAGGAATACCAATTACATACACTACTTATATAATTTTACACAATGTTAATAGTCACAAGCCCATATAGTTAAATGGACCGGAATCACAATGAATAACATCAGAGCAACTAAATCATTTTCACTTAACAACAATAATTTCATTGCTGATTGTCCCACTTCATGCTGGCTGGTAAGAAAGCTCTGAATAAGGAGACAAAACAGGATATGTGGCATGTAAAAATGTGTTACGAGGAGATGAAACCCGAACTATAAACTAGTAAACATAAACTAACACTTAAGACGGCTCAAACATCTTGAACTGTAAGTGGCAGACTTGAATAGATTAATCATTAAATAGAGCATAACCAAATTTCTACTGTCTAGGACTCTAGGTAACTTATCATAGGGAGGGAGGGAGGGAGGGAGGGAGGGAGGGAGGGAGAGAGAGAGAGAGAGAGAGAGAGAGAGAGAGAGAGAGAGACTAACTGTGGTTGGCGGTGAGGGATAAGGAGTCGGAAGAGAGTGAAGGAACAGCTGAAGGAGTGAAAGAAGATAAAAATGACGCCATTTCTGGGGATGAGGGAGTGAGTAGATGTTATCCAAAGCTTATAACAAAATACAGATACGTGTCTCTCTCCTCTCCCATTTGCTTTTCTTCCTTCACCCAACAAATTTATCTTCACTCCAGCTTCTAAACACATTTTCTGCTCAAGTGCTTTTGCTTTGCCCCAAATATCATTAATAAAAAGAGTTATTTATCGTTAATTTCTGCATAAAAAAATTCTTCTCAAAACATAATTTCGTGTCGTGTTTACAATATCGAACAAAAATATAATTGTAAGTAGTGATTTCAGTTGAAAACGTAATTTGAATTTATAGTTTCAATTTAATACAAAGTTTGAAGTTGTGGTTGAAAACACAGCTTGAATTTGAATTTGAAGTTTTAGTTTAATATGCAAATTGTAGTTGTTGTTGAAAACACAATTTAAATTGTCATTTTCAGTTAAAAATGCAATTTCAAATTATATTTCTCCCAAAAAATTAAAACATAATACGAAGTTACGTTTGAAATGATAGTTAGAACTATTTTTTCAAAAATGATATTGAAGGCCATTTATCACAAAATAATAACATTTGAGTCCTGTTCTTTAATGCCACAATGTCATGCCCTTTTATCGATTAAAAACCAAAATTAATTTTGCATGGTATATGTGATATATTAATGCTAGACAAACTTTTTTTAGTGATATAGTTATAGAGTATAATTCCTTGTAGACCACATTTTCATTTAGTATCGTATACCTTCGTTTAGTATCCAACATCTATTTTTAGATTGACGGTTCTTACATCTATTTTTAGATTGACGGTTCTTATTATTCTCCTTCCAGTGGAACAGAGGGAGTACATCTTCAAATTTTTTATTGACTGACTGATTATACGATTTTTGATCGATTATTTTAGCAAAGTATTTTTGACCCAAATAACACTTGATCAGACAGAATTCATCCAAACAATAATTAATCAACGATTAATCCCGATTACTCACCGACTTTCACAACCCTGATTACAATTATCATACATCAACTTAAATTGAACAATTCGATTTCTTGCCACTTCTAGACATTCAACTTTGGACTTCCATAACATATTTACTTTTCTAATTACTAAGCATCAGAAGTCACTGGATTTCTACATTGTTTCCAAACAGCAGCCACAGAGCTCTAGCTTATTTCTACCATGCCGTCCGTCTCATGATAATTTATAACTCTTAACGGAAATGGGCATTTTACAGTCCAGTTAAATTCTTTTCATATGTTAGCGAGGTCATTCTTTAAAAGTAAGAAAAATGTACATAGGTATAGACATTTAACAAACTAAAATGACTTCCGAAGGACTCCTTACTAACACTAACATATACCAGAAACATTAGTCTAACCAAACAGAACCGAAGGCTCGTCAGATTCTTTCAACAAGAACAAATTTCATGCATGTGCAGTGAAGCAGGGCTCTTAAGAAACTGTCCGTCCATAGCAGACACAAGCAAGATAGAGATTTTTCGCCCATTTTTCCTACACATAAGATAACAATGTATGTTTGTAAGTTCAGCCAAATATAACAAAAAATGCTAGCTTCTGCAAGAATCTACAAGAAATTTTGCAACAGCATTTTTCTAGCGAAGATACCAGTGGATAAGATTTTACCAACACTGTATAAAGTGTTTATTACAAGCTTGGCCTTCTCAAGTAGAAGTAAAGGATATGCTACATAACAATATCAAATATGCAACAAAAACTTGTAATAAAAAATTCTTGATTTATCTTTAAATAAGGAGAAAACACATACAAGGACTAAAAATAAATCCCATATTTTGCTTCTTCAAATTCCTTCGAGAAACTAATATATGAAGAAAGCCATTTCATAGTACCAATATTATTAGTTTATCCCTGAACTACACGTCAACCAAAATGAAACTAAACAGGGTACTCTTTATTACTGTAATTTACTTGAGTCACTGAATTTGTAACTTTAACCAACTCCCTCAAAACATCTAAAATTATCAGCATGCAGACACCAGTATAGTAACCCACAAATGAGTCAACCAGCAACATCATTCATAGTTTCATAGCACATATTTCTACTAAAAGTAACGCTTGAAAACCACGGCAAACACGAAGTAAGAAATCCTAATTAGATTAAATATATAATTTACCTTAACATGTGTGCTTGGAAACTGAGACGTACGCAGTGTTTCCTGAGTTTCATCTCCTGGTTTGCGCCGGGGAATGCTCAAAATTAGTGCAGACTGATCACAAGTGGCAGCTGTAGATGTAATGCGGTAACCAGCATCCCAGCGCCTATGAATACCCTCACTAGGATAAAGAAAATCAAGTTCAACAACCTGCGAGATCACACGCAGCCTAAAAAGCTCAGACCAACATTCCTCGCACAGATACAGATACAAAAAAAATTCAACCCTGTTATATATAATATATAAGAGAGTTTGAGAGAGAGCTAAAAAATAAGGAGGGAGAACATCTTCTTATTTCTATGTACATAACCAAGATACAAGCAAGCCTTACATAGGCTAGTCGAAATGTATGTTACAAGGAAAATGGAGAGCCAAAGGTTAGTAATTAAGGTAGCCATATGAAAGGCTAAAGGTCATCTAGTAATTAAATAACACTCCCCCTTAAATGACTCATAAAAACACCATGCCTCATTAAAACCTTACTAGAAAAACCTGGTGAAAGAAAAAGAATACATGTGTTACACGTGTAATAAAATAAAGAGTGCATTATATCTCCCCCTCATTTTAACATGACTATGAAAATCAACATAGATCTCGAAATTTGCGCATTCCAATTTTGTTCACCAATTTCTCGAACGAAGATGCAAGAGGTAATTCTGTAAACAAATCTGCTAGATATTCACATGAACGAATCTGACAAACATCAAACTCTCCCCTTTGTTGAAGTCTATGTTACCCGGACTCTTCATTTTGTCTCGAGTATCCGTGTCGGACACTCGACACTCGGACATAGGTATGGACACTCCTACACTTATTTTAAGACAAAAACATGTAAAATTTTCAAATTATTGCTGAGTTCGACACTTCGACACGTATCCATGTTGGACACTTTTAGCCGAGTCCGAGTAACTTAGGTTGAAGTTCATCCTTATCACCTTTAATCTAACCTTCTTGAGTGTAAGTGATGCATGCTATTATCTTTGAATAAAACAGTAAGACTTCCTTTATTGACTAAATGACCACATGATTCATGAATATGATGAACCAAAAACCTTAGCCACACACATTCCCGACTAGCTTCATGCAGTGCTAATAATTCAGCATAATTCGAAGAAGTTGCTACAAGAGTCTGCTTTTGTAGACCGCCAAGATATTGCAGTATCACCATAATGTGAATACGTGACCTATTTGAGATCTACCATTGTCATGATCAGACCGATATCCAGCATCTGCATAACCAACTAATTCCATTTTTGAGTCTTTAGAATAAAATAAACCCATATCCATTGTTCCTCGAAGAAATCTAAATATTTGTTTCACACCGGTCCAATGTCTTCGAGTTAGAACAGAACTATGTCTTGTCAACAAATTAACTGAAAATGTGAATATCAAAACGTGTACAGTTGGCAAAATACATTAGCGCACCAATGGCACTAAGATATGGTACTTCAGGACCAAGTAGTTTTTCTCCCTTTTCTCTTAGGCGGAATGGATTCTCTTTCTTTTCAAGTGAGCGAACAATCAAAGGTGTACTCACAGGATAAGCTTTATCCATAACAAATCGTTTAAGGATCTTTTCAACATATGATGTCTGGTGGACAAAAATTCTTTTGGATAGATGTTGTACTTGGACCAGGCAAAGTTTTGTTTTCCCCAAGTATTGCATTTCAAATTCTTTCTTTAAGTATGCAACCGTCAACGATGTTTAAATCATCAACATAAACTGCGATAATAGTGAATCCTCCTTCTGTCCTTTTAATAAAGACACATGGACAAATGATATTATTAACATATCCTTCTTTTGGGAGGTACTCACTGAGACGATTATACCACATTCGGCCAGATTGCTTTAACCCGTACAAGAATCTAATCAACTTAATTGAGTATAATTCTCGGGGTTTTAATTTACATGTGTCAGGCATTTTCAATCCTTCGGGGATTTTCATGTATATATCATTATCAAGTGACCCGTATAAATAAGCAGCCACAACATCCATTAAATTCATTCAGAGCCCTTCTAACATTGAAAAATTGAGTAAAAATCTGAATCCATTACTGGGGAGTAAGTCTCTTCATAATCAATTTCCGGTCTCTACGAGAAGCCTTGTGCAACAAGAAGGGCCTTGTATCTTACAACTTCATTTTTCTGATTTCTTTTACGCACAAATACCCATCTATATCCAACGGGTTTTATACATGCAGATGCTTGGACAATAAGTCCAAAAGCTTGACATTTTTCAAGTGATATTAATTCTACTTCAATAGTTTCTTTCCACTTGAGCCAATCATTTCGTTTTTTTACATTCATAGATCTATTTAAGTTCATGATCCTCAATTTCCTCAATAATATCAAGCGCGGCTACATATGCAAATATATCATCTATTATCTATAACAATTTCTTTTTTATTCCACCTCTATCCTGAAACAAAAAAAATTTATCGAGATCTCGTTATTGTCAACGATTTCAGGTGTTTGATCATCTTTTGAAGACGTCTCTTCAATGATCAATTCGAGTTCCTTTGAAATGATGTCATTTGATGTACCAACTTCTTTAACATTTTTTTCTTTTTTTTCTTGGAATTCTATCTTAGGATCCAATAGGTCTACCAAGTTTTTGGCGTGCTTTAAACTCATTTGCTAGCATGATTTTATTCTATTCATCAGGAAGTTTAATCGTACAAGAAAGATTGATAGCTGGTATATGTGACTGTCACAGTCTTGACATCAGTAAATGCATCAGGCAATCTATTTGCGACTTTTTGCAGGTGGATAATCTTTTGAACTTCAAGTTCACATTGAATTGTACAAGGATCATAATGAGACGGGGATACTGCATTCCATAGAATTTCTTGTTTTTCTTTGTTAAATTTTGTCTTATTTCCCCTAAAGGCAGGAAAAACTATCTCATCAAACTACAATCGGCAAATCTTGCCTTGAGCAAGTCACCAGTCAAGGGCTCAAAATATTTAATAATCAAGGAAGAATCAAATCCAACATATATCCCTAATCTTTTTTGAGGTCCCATTTTTGTTCGTTGGGGAAGAGATATTGGAACATAAACTGCACACCCAAAAATTTTCAAGTGAGATATTTGATTCTAGACCATTTACGGGTTGCATCGGGGAATATTTATGATAAAAAGTCAGTCTTAACTGAACTAAAGAAATAGCATGCCCCCATGCAGAATTTAGAAAATTTGTTTTCATAATTAATGGTCTCACAATTAGTAGTAGCCTTTTGATGAAAGACTCAGCGAGACCATTTTGAGTGTGCGTGGGCAACAGAATTTTCCACATTAATCCTAGTCGACATACAATAATCATTAAAAGATTGGGATGCAAATTCTCCCTCATTGTCCAATCTTATTTTCTTTATATTATGATCAGGAAATTGTGCTCGTAATCGAATTATTTGAGCAAGCAATTGTCCAAAAGCAACATTATGAATGGATAATCAACTAACATGTGACAATTGTGTTGATGCATCAATGAGTACCATAAGTATTGAAATGGACCACTAGATGGGGTAATAGGTCCACATATATCTCCTTGAATTCGCTCCAAAAATTTTGGGCATTCGATTGCAACTTTCACGGGAGATGGTTTTGTTATCAATTTTCCTTGAAAACAAGCAACACATGAAAATTCTTAGGACAATGGAACAAGTTTGTGTTTGAGCGGATATCCCGATATCCAGTTGATCCCGGATGGCCTAAACGATCATGCCTATATACTAAAATTTGTCTGGTCAACAAACCTTTTATTAATAGTCATGTGTGACTCAATTAGATTTATGAAAGTATAATATAATCCAAAATTATATGATGGGAGTTTTTCTATCACATGTTTCCTCTCAAAGACTATAGTCGTGATACATAAATATTTATTTTCCTGTTCATTTGTTGTCTCAATATGATAGCCATTGTGGCGTAAAGAATTTTTTTTTTGATTAGGTGGAAAACATTACATTTTCATTCAATAAACATGTACCATTAGGTAGCACTATACTTGCTCTTCCGGAGCCTTCAATTATATCTGATGCACCCGATGTTGTATTTACATTAGCTTTGGCTAAAATGTTAGATGCGAAAAATATTTTTGTTTTTTAAATTATATCTTAATTGTTTACTTCTGTAGTTCTGTCGGCATATGATGAGAGGCTGCTAGCCATATTTCTTTATCTCAGTGAAGCGCTGATAATTAAGACAAGTGGTGCAGTTTGGATAAACTGAGGTGATTGCTATCTTTCTCTATATTTCATGATGATAACGTGTTATATATAATATATAAGAAATTTTGAGAGAGAGCTAAATAATAAAGAAGGAGAACATCTTCTTATTTCTATGTATATAAACAAGGTACAAGCAAGCCTTATATAGGCTAGTAGAATGTACTCCCTCCATCTCATATTATGTGTCTTGTTTTGACTATTAATTGGTCAATTTGACCAAACTTTGATTTTAATCAAAGAAAATTTATTAATTATTTTGAAAGTCTGAAAATGGATATTGAAGGGGATTAGATATACTTTCTAATAAAATAACTTTTTTAATCTTTTTAAATTGGATAGTATGTAATTTGTGGTCAAAAATTAGTCAACTTGACTTTTCAATAGTCAAAACAAGACTCATAATATGAGATGGATAATATGAGATGGAGGGAGTATGTTACAAGAAAAATGGAGCCAAAAGTTAGTAGTTAAGGTAACCATATGAAAGGCTAAAGGTCGTCTAGTAATTACATAACTAACCCCTAATAATAATGTCTAGTAATTACATAACTAACCCCTAATAATAAATGGACCCTTGGGAGCATGTTTATCATATATCACTAATGTTTAAAAAGTCCAATACAGTACAGCCCCTGTAATTTACCATGTAAAAGGTTAACGCAATGTTTATGCATGCTAAACATTACACATGCATCTCTTAGTTCAACTTATTACTCACTAACAAGAAAATGTTGGACTATACAACAAATCTGAAAAAGACGGTGCAAACCTGGTCACTAAAGCCAGCATTACGGGACATGACAACACCCCAACGAGTTCCAGCAGTCGCCATGGAGGTCACATGAAACCCTTCTCTCCACTTCTTGTTTATCCACTTAAAAGGAAATGATTCACTAACTTTGTAAGACTGTTGGGAGTATTGTGTGCCTGCATGAATAGGGTAATACCTTCAATTAGTGCTCATAGATATACCTAATCAGATAAGAGCACCTATTAACATAGTCAATAAACCATTTATACCGGGATTCTACATGCCAATAACGGAGAAACAAAGTTCTCTTTGCTAAGGACATGGGCTTGAAGATTAACAGCGAGAAGCCAAATATGTCATCAGAAAAGCTAACTCCACATACTATCTTATCAACAACTTGGTTTACGAAAAGAGAGCACTTGGCACGTGGGATGGATTATAATTAAAAATGGTTTTGCACTTGCAATAATAAGATATTCAGAATATTATATTGTTAAACCTAATTAAAGCACGTCCCTCGAGTCTATGTCCAAACTTTACTAAATATAAGCAACAATATATATACAAGTCGTCATTTGGTCCACACTCCACGAGTAATAATCGTCTCTACTGACGTAAGTGATCAACCTTCATTGAACAGGACTACACAAAATGAATGCATGTTTGTCAGGAACAGTGATTTAGTAGTACTATTAGTACTGTGATAGTAGAGAGTGGGGGTTAGTAAGGGGAATATAAATACTTGTCATTCACTAACTGTCATTTCAGGAGTTAGTTACAGAGTTCATGGTCTATAACTACTTGTTGAGTCATGTACTTCTGGTTTACTTTCTCTCTATAACAGAATTTCTATCTCTCTCTCTGCATATCTACCTTTCTCTGTCTGAATTCTATCTATTCTTAGCTTTAAAACATCATTTCTTACTTGCTTCACTTAGAATTATCTCTCAATTACACGCAAAAACATAATAAAATCAGAAAATTCAAGTCAGGAATTCACTGATTCCTGACAGGAATTCACTGTCCCCCACCTTTCAGCATTTGATCATATCAAGGCACTATACTTGAAGTTAACAAGACATTGAGCAAACGAAGTGTCTACATTTAGCTTGTTTCATTTTAAGAAGGGAAGGAACCTAGCCTCTAATAATATATGTACCCAGCTAGGTACTACAGGAACATAAATGAATTAGCTTCACCAAAAGCCTCAAGATCCTGGTCACTGCAATTTACAAAGATTATGAACCAAACAAATTTCTTTTATGGACGAAGATTTTGTTAAGATGAAGTATTATATCACAGAGCAGGGGATAAAATATGCCGACAGAACTACAGACGTAAACAATTAAGAGAAGATTATTTTAGGATAATCACAACAGAAAAACTAAACCAACTCCGAGCCCAAGCATGAAAGCAACACTGTGCAATATTGACTCCACAAATGTGGCTAGTGTAGCAACCGTAATCTTCTATAACCAAGAAAAAGTATTTAACAATTGTATGACATGGTGATCTTCTATCACCATGTCATACAATAGCTGGCACAAAAGTGTAATCTTCTATTACCCAAAAAAAAAATTCACAATTTTACAACACGGTCAATAATTTTGCTGGCAAACCCATGATAAGTCACATTGAACTTTGGACTCCTTTACCCATAAACCAGAACTGGAAAGCTAACGTATCACAGCATTCACAGATTTACCCAAGAGTAGAGGATAATATTTACAGCACCGCCAACAAATATAACAAACTTTTAAAGTTAACAAACCTTTAGACATCACTACAAGGGAGCTTCCATTGTTAGCTCCAGCAATCGAACTAATGTAGTAATTCTTCTCCCATTGTTCCATAATCCACTCCTGCAACATTTAGTAGATCCAAATGAACTGTATGTCCTACAAAATCTGAGATTGATGCAAGAAAGAGATGCATATCCCCAGAAACTGGTATGAACCTTGTGTAAAAAAAATGGAGACAACTCATAAACTTGGCTTGTAAAGCCAGTACCAGCATCCATTATAATAGCCCACAAGTTGGAACAAGATGCAACACAACTTATTAGTAATCCATCTGCATTTCCTCTCTCCACATGTTGTCCCAATCTGGCATCTGCAACATTATAATGATACCTAGTACACCAGTAAAAGCAAGTAAGAACCATAACTGTGGATGCATTTTAATGCAAGGTCCATATACATAAATAATGAGATAATCCCCAACAGATGTCACTCTTAATTTGCACTAAAAATCATTTGCCAAAGTATATGTTTCACCGACTACAAATAACCAAATATTAGTAAAGACAGTTTTTATTTGTATCAGGATTGATCATTAATTCATTATTGTGGAAGGCTTCATAATATCTTTGAAAAAAAAAAACAAATATGCTTACTTAAGTATATTTGTAAACCCTATCTAATAAATTTTTACAACTTTAAATAGTTGATAGTCAAAATGCATAGACAAAAAAATCATTCACCAATTTGTAAAGGGTAATGCTAAAAATATAAAACCTTCATGATCATTTATAAATTTCTAAGCAACTAAAGTCAGCATATTATGCCATCTGTATTCTGTGCATGTTAAACGATAGCCCAACTATCCATATACATGCATTAAATCAGTATAGAAACACACCAACATTCAGTACAATTCGCTCCAAGTGACCCTATATTTTAAAAAATATTTGCAATAATATAATTATTTGAACTCCTCGTGATTTTGTTTAACAGTCTGCACCAAGTGTCTAGATCTCTAAAAACTTTAGGAGATTATATAGACAAAACCTAAAGCGACCAAATTTATAAGTTTAACACAATATGAAAAATCTCGCTACCTCTGCTTCATAGGTAGCCTAGCATTGTAAATCGATATCCACTGTGTAGCAGGAACTCCCATGCGCACCTTCTTTGTTGGCTGTCCATCATCATCATCCTCAAGATTCAACCTACTCCGTTTTTGGCCTACTTGAAAAATAATCTGTAATGATAACAGAGATGGTGACCAACTAAAAAACCATGTATCGAAGTAGAACTAATATTACTCAGTCAGTGCATCAATTCTACCAATCACCTTCTGAGCACCATCAATGTTTAAAGGCCTTATAGCTGGATTTGGACCAAGCAGTCCCTCGAAAAGAGATATTAACTTGGAATAATTAGGCTCTTCATCAAATTTCATGTTCACCACTATCTCGAGAAATTGTCTTAGAGGTGCAGGGCAAAAGCAACACATTATTTCAGGAGAAGTCGACATCTTTTTCTTACAAACTAGAAAAGATTTATTATCACCCTAAAAGGCAAAAGGACATATAATAAGCAATGTTACAAATAAAGTAAATCATACACAGAGTTTAAAAGGTAGGTTATAATACCATATACCCTTGCCATGGCAGCCTGCCTCGGTGAAGAAAAATGAGGGTATATGCGAGTGATTCTAAATCGTCTCTCCTACTGGCAGTCCTTCCCAAGTGAGCGTGTACACTAGCATACCGAACAGTCCCTCTGAGAGAAAATGACCACATATATTAATTCAAATGGTGACAACAGAAGGCAAGCATTGATCATGAAGTTCTTTACCTGAACATGTCAGGCCGTTGATCATACTCAACATGCCGTTGATTACTACTTTCTCTCCACTTAGTTGCTGCAATTCATTTTCAAAGAAAAATCAGCAGTGCACTTAAAAGAACATAATCAGAGCTAATTTATAGCAAGACAGAGTTACTGACCTAATCCAAGGTCAACAAGAAAGAGCTTCTTTTCCTGAGCAGTTGATGGCTGGCCAAGTAAAAAGTTCTCCGGCTTCACATCTCCATGCACATAACTTGTACGAACACCAAATATCTCAGATTTTACCACCACAAAAACATCAACAAAAAAAAAAAAAACAAGCATACATAAATTTGCAAACAAATTAAAGATTAAAAAGATGAAAATGCCAAGTTATTTGTAAGAACACACCCTTTTGCGTGCATCTTGTCTAAGATCGACAATGACTCGACAGCAATGCAAGCAACCATTTCAGATGACATCCTGTTAAATATTCACCATCACAAATTTGCAACTAATTAAAAAGAAAAGAGACAGATTCATCATTTCGAAAGCAAAATTTATTCTACATGTTTATACAGTTCTGCACTTGCAAATATCATTAGTACAGTTCTGCACTTGGCAAATATGATCCCAAACACACAGTGCACAAATGTATATCCACAAACCATGTACAGTGGAAAAAGAGCAACAAAGTACCCACAAAACAAGCCAAGACTTTTCTGGCTGTGAGGAACATAAGAATATGGAAACAAACAAGACCATATTTATCGTAAATTGGTGCATAGTTTATGGGCAGAGTGCAAGTACTCGCTCTCAGTACTCTACACTACACAGACAACATTTATAATCTCCATTAATTTAGAGTTTAGACAAAGGTAAATAATGCACTTAACATATACCGGCAATATAAAAACATTAGAATTAGAATCTTAGGTAAAGAGCAATTTTATTTTACTACACAAGTGAAATTAGCCATATGCAGTGTGCAAAACAGTATGTAGAATAGCAAAATGGGGTTACTCACGCCTGTCCTGAGGAATTCCAAACATCCCATAAGCTAGGCCCTAGCATGTCCATGACCTGAAAGATTGCAAATTTGCATAGATATCAGAAACTTGGACTGCGATTTATAACTTTTTAGACATTTTAAGTATAGCAACCTTACCATTACATAGTAGTCCCCTTGTTTCCCTTTATAGTGTACTTTTGGGACTCCATGACTCCCACCAAGAGTGCTGCTCAACCAAAGCAAAAAAAAAAAAACAGTCTTAACAATATTGGAGTGGTAAGTGAAAGAAACACGAGCATCGATAAATCAAGAAGCCATGTGAGGCGAGGTGAGGCAAAACTGCCTCACGTGAAACACATATATTTGATAAAGCAACAGCCTCGCCTCGTAATTAGTCAAGAACACACATGTTGCTTCATTTTGCCTTAAATGACAATGCAAGGTAATACTCGATCATAAAACATCCTTACTTGTACACTTGCCACTCGTATGGAGGGCCATAGTTGCAACCTTTGCTGTTTTTGTGTTCAAATTTAAGAGCTACCTGGTACACATAAAATGATAAAATAAACATTATCAGTACATAGAACCAGTTATGCCCAGTGGGGAATTTTAAACAGGAACAGGCTTGCACAATAATATCTTTGAAGTAGTTTAAAGTATCACCTCAATAGCCCCTGCACCTGGACGATCATTTCCCCCTGAAACACGGCGACCAACAAATACTTGGCCAAACCCACCTTTTCCCAACTTCCTCTCCACCTTATATATTGGTGATCCACCTACTTGCACCTTAAAATAGAAAAATACAAATACAAAGTCAACCAAAATATGGTAAAACTGAAATATAATCTTCTTTAAGAGAAATTAGTAAGCCAGATTTTAATGGAAAGGAAATAAGTATAGAAAAGGACATATAAAGCAACAGCTTTGCACATCACTGCAGATATAGGAATAGATATAAACGTTGCTGGTAGACAATTGACCATGCCCAGAAAATTACTAGAACAACCACTAACAAAGAGATATGCCTACCAGAAGAAAGAAACCGACTCTAACCACCACTTTCACAGAGAAAAGAACTATGATATAAAAAATAAATTATAGCTCGTAATTCTAGCTTTCTGCCTATTTGAAAAAACAGGTAAATACAATCAGATAAAGGAACGTAAAGAGGAAAAAGCGGAAAATTTCAAGGTCTACTTTTTTAAGTAATAAAACTTAAACAAAATTTATATCAAATAAATGACAAGAAACACAGAGGGTAACGGTATATTTTCATATTTGGCAACTAAGGACCATCAGAAGACAGGACAATTAGAAGATCTAAAGAACAGCATTTAGAAAAACAAATAGATCATCATTCACATCATGCATAGTGTATAACTAAACCAAGTCAAATAAAAGCCTAGCAGAGATGTCTATGGGCTTGTTCAGAACGAGTTAAGTTGACTTGAAGCTCTTAACTAACTGAATGTGAAATACAAATTAATTGCCTTCATAAACTATTCACAATGTTTTTTTAAGCGAAACTAAATATTAAAAACATGTAGGATTTTATATTTTATAAGTTGACTACTATCCCACATTATGTTTCCAGAAAATTACTTGTAAACACGAAGCATTATGCATTTCAAGTGGTAGTGAAAGCTTTTAGCACCTAGCATCGCATCAATTGCATGTTGAATGCTCAAAAAATAACATTGATCACCTTCACGACCATAATACAATATTAATACACTTACTTTTAATCTATGACCTAATGGGGATTTGTAAACCATATCTTCCAGATTTGTTAACTACCCTTTCCACATAAGAGTTAAACCTTCTTTAATAACCAACAATACCTACAGTATTTGCACCCAATAATTACCCATTTTACTTCAAAATTTTAACCTTTTCTTTAAAAAAAAACAGTAACTACACTATTTGTACAAAATAACCTTTTTTTTGGATGATTCCCGATTTCAGCCCAAAATAAGAACAGAAAACAGTAGTAAACACATTGTTTCCATAGTTGTACATGGATAACAAATCCGCCAAGTCTACAATAATTAAGCTAATTAACTTCACAATAACAAAAACAACCATTTTCTAACGAAAACACACTAAAGCCACAACATAATCCACAAGAATCAAACACTCCAAATTTGCAAACAAACCAATTTAAAATGCATTAATCTAAGCAACACACACATATTCAATCCCGAAAAGACAGAGAAAAAAACAATACCCTCTCCGGAAAAGGAGCAGTATTCCCCTCTTCTTCCTCCGTCCCCTTATTCGCACTCAATCCACCGCTCCCATCCGCCATTTTCCCCACTACTTCCTTCCCTTTCTTCTCCGGAATATCGTCTTTTTTCACCACCTCCTCCTTCTTCCGCCTCCTTTGCGCTTTCGGCTTTTCCACAACCGGCTTCCTATCGCGTTTCTGAGCTGCTTCTCTGGCCACGGCCGCCCGAGTCTTGATATACTTATTAGTAGCTACTAAATTTTCCGTTTTGTTATTGTTATCTACCACCGGAGCACAGCCACGGCGTACTCCACTGCGCAATTCCGGCATTCTTTACCCATACAAATTGAGAAATTCGAAGAAACCCTAACCCTGAAGCAACACAGTAACATCATCCGAAATTATCGGGGCTCTGGAACCCTAGACATCACTGAGTATGTAATTATTGATTTGGAAGGTGGATTTGATACAACAATCAAGCTAATTGTTTGTGTGTGTGATATCAGCAGTTAGAATTAGGGGAAACGGGTTGCTCTGTGTTGAAAAGGGTGGGGGCTGTGTGCTTTTTGTTTGCGTTTCGGATGTCAATATTGTTGACTTTTGGTTCCAAAGATTGACCAAAAACCACATGGTTTGTTAAGAATTATATTTTATATAATAATCAAAAATTTATTTTAATTATAATAGAATCCAGGGCTCAAACTTTTATAAAATACTAGGCTATAAGAGCATCTCCAACCATCGAAATCCCTTGGCTAAAAGGTGAATTGGCTTACTTAAAATAAAAAAAATTAGCCAACAGCTTCAAAAACTGAACTCCAACCATGCTCACTTGTTGTCTATAAATTTAGCCAACCTCCTATGGATGGTTAAATTTGTCGAACCTCTACAGGTCTGTAAGAAAATCTGTAGGAAGATTGTACATCATTTATTACCATATTGAACTGATATATTCTATTTTAACAATTTAAAATATTAATAACATACTATTTTTAAATTATAGCCAACCAATATAGCCAGTACCATTGAAGCAAAATGTCTTGCAGGTTCAGCAAATTTTACATAATGTCTTACAGGTCCAATTTAGCCAACGATTATAGCCAACGCGTTGGAGATGCTCTAAGAGCATCTCCAACCATACAAAGCCTTTGGCTAAAAAATGAGTTGGCATTCCAAAATTAAAAAATATAGCCAACGTCCTGAAAAAATAGCACTCCAACCACGTGAACCTGTTGTCTATAATTTTAGCCAACCTCTTATGGATGGCTAAATTTGTCGAACCTCTACAGGTCTGTAAGAAATCTGTAGGAAAATTGCACATCATTTATTACCATATTAAACTGATATATTCTATTTTAACAATCTATAATATTAATAACATACTATTTTTAAATTATAGCCAACCAATATAGCCAATACCATTGAAGCAAAATGTATTACACGTTCAGCAAATTTTAAATAATGTCTTACAGGTCCAATTTAGCCAAGGATTATAGCCAACACCGTTGGAGATGCTCTAACCCGTGCGAAGCACGGGCGACCATATTATTTCTATTTTATTATTTGTAAGCATAATAAATTTTTTTAGTGTTTTACTATTAATTTAATATAATTGTATTTAATCATATTGGATTTACTAATGCAACCTAGTTCATAGTTTCATGATATGAATAAAATGTAAAAGTCAGTTGAGAAAACTAATAACTACCTAAAAATATGTTTTGTGGAGCAGTGATCTAAGACAGTTAGAGAATGATGAATTTTAATAAAAGCATAGTGCAATACAGAAGAAGAAGAGAAATAAGAGTTTTCATAAAGGCATAGTGCAATACAGAATAATAAGAATAGCTACTTAACATAGGTTCAATTGTTGTCAAAGACTTGGTGGCTATTAGCGTCTTTAATTATAAAAAGAAAAGATTATTTTATTCGAGATCAAAATCACAGAAAGAGGTTTACCTTTTAGTGCTGTGTAGCCTCTTCCCACAACATGATGGTACTGCATATATGCTAATAGGCTGCAACTTTTATGCAGCACACCAAACTGGGGCGACCAGAATTGCAGCTGAAGCCTTCTTGTCAATGCCTTTTGAAAGCCTTTGGAGTGGAGTCCTCTGTTTCCAGGCTCACCCGATCTTTGCAGTCTGATCTCAAAAAATTTGCTGACAAGTGTGCCGATGACAATTGCATAATAATAGAGAATTTTCCAGAGCCCTCTGTGCTGTAGCTTTTGCCTCCTCGGTTGGATCAAGTTTCGCTGCACATTGAGCAGCCGCCACTGCCTTCTCAAATTTAAAACAGATGATATTACATGTTAGCACGATAATATAGTTATAAAACACAAATTTAAGTTTAAGACTCGAAGACAATAAAAATTATGATCAGTTGTATAGAGTTTTTCACTAACCTGCCAGCTGCCATATAAACTTGTGCTTTGGTTGTTAACAGATCAGAACAACCAGTAGTCCCCAAAAACTGGATGCATAAATTTGCGTCGTAGTTTGGCCCTTTTTGAATTATGGTATAGGCTTCTTGGTGTTTACCAAGATTCAGCGAGGCCTCTGATTTTAAAGCATATATCTAAGGAATGAAATTTTTTTGTCATGAGCAAATATAAGAGATCCAGATTTCTGTATATGCATAGATGATAACTGTAAAGGCTATCTATTCAAATTATCTGTGAACAGAACAACTGTTAAAATTGGGGTAACAAAAACATGCAAGTATTTATATATGGCATCTTGGCTATTGAAAATAGAATGACATAATTATTCAAATAGTATATTTGTGAACAGATGCAAAGGCAAAGTCTTGGACATCAATAGACCTAGAAGCAACAAAATTAGTGTGAATATACGATTTAGTTACCTGCGGAGAAGAATCTGCACCAGATGAGATTGCCAAATGGCTCTCCTCTTCTACTGATTCCCTGTTTCTTACTGTTCTAGCTTCTTTGCTCTTGGTCAGATGCATCTTAAGGGCTTCGGCTAGTGAAACTTCTCTTGTATCAGCCTTTGAATCTTAAAGTTATAGTAGAAGTGTTAGGCCGAATTTATTCACTATATTAATGAATATAGTGGTCACAATCAATAATAAAACACTAGTATAAGAGAACAATTCAACTAATCTCTTATTCACAAATCACAGTAGCTTACAAATAATCTCTTAGTGATTTATATTTTATCACTAAGAGCTGCTAGGTTACACGAATAATATTCAATGCTTAACTCATCTAGAGTAAACCCTAAGCTGTGTTTATATACACAGTTTCACAATATCTACTGATTGATTTACAATTATCCGCTTCCTAAAATAATCTAATCAGTAGCTATCCTTTTCCTGTTCTGATTTGCATAATCTCCTTGATATTCGCCTTCCTTGTTTATCCAGATCTTTTCCTAGAAATCAGCCGCCTGCAAACTCTGATCTTCATTAAACTCTGATCCAGCTGGCAGTCGTCAAACTCTGATTTCCAGATAAACTCTGATATTCGATTCTGCACACTAAACAAGTTAGATACATGTGACATCATCAAATATGTAACAATCTCCCCCAACTTGTACATTAGACAGAATGAACAAGTTCTATATATTTACTGATGATGTCAAAAATAATCAAGAACAAATGCATGAAATAATTAATTCACAGAACTAATTACAACTTACAGAACCAGCAGGAACTAACTATCCAATCAGTCTATACCCATAGCTTTCTTTGACAAACTGAGTTATCAGATCTTCCTCAATTTGTCTCAGAGTTTGTATCATCTGAGCCTTGACAGTCTTCAACTCTTCATTGTCTTCTCCTGTCTGATATATGGCTGATCTCAAGGCACTTGCCTTGCTTCTTTCCATAGCTTCTCCCAGTTGGATAGCCCTAGGTCTATCAGCTTCATTGTTGTAACCCAAGATTCTGGTTCCTGCTATAGTCTCCATGACAGAGCTATTTTTCTTCATATTAATCTCTGAACCATCTTCTTGAGTTATTCTGGGAACATACTCTGCTTCAGAACTTATCCAATAAAATCTTCTTTTCTCTTGAATAGTTCTTTTTAACAGCTCAGACCATCTCTGGGTAGCTTCATTCTTTATCTCAAGCATATAGTGAATATGCTCAAGTTCCCTTAGAGATTTTATTAATATACCAGCCTCAGAAATTCTGTATACTCTTCCATTGTTGAGAAAGATTGCTATCTTTTCTTTTTCTTCTTTTCCATCATGAGTATCCATCAGAATTTGTACTAATTCTATTTTATCAAGGTCCTTTTGTGTAACAACTTCTCCAGCCTTGTCAGTCAGAGGATATGGATCTCTGAAGATAGTTGCTGCACTGGTCTGAATTTTCTCTTTCTTGTGACCTAGACCAGCTGTGTCATATGCTTCCTTTGCTCTTGTTCCTTGGGTTCTGATTCTTGTGATCAGTGAGCTTTCCTTGTACTGTCCTGTACCAAGGCTTCCAAACAAGCTCTTCTTCTTTGGTTCAGCTTTATCAACTTGAGCATTGTCAGAGGTTGATTTTATCCAAGTGGCTTTTTCTTCAGCTGTTTTTAGCTGATTCTCTTTCAAGTTTTCAGCTTGAGCAATGTCAGAGGCTAAATCCTGATCAGCAGACTCAGGAATTGTTGCAAGAGTTTGTGTTAGTTCTGACTCAGTCTTCTTTTCAGATGGAATACCATCAATGGTATTCTTCCCTTTATCTCCTGAATCAGAGTCAAACTTTGTCTGATAAACTCTTGGTCTGTTGATATCAGCATAATTAACTTCACTGATCACTATCCCTTTTCTCCTTGAAGATGATAATTTCTTTGAGGAATCAGTGAACTGCTTCTGCTCATCAGACTTTGCTTTGCTGATCTTCTTCTTCTCAGCAGCCAACCTCTCTTCTTCTTGTCTGACAGCTTCAATTGAGACTCCAGGATTCTCTTTCTCAAACAAGTTCTTTGCAACTGCTTCATCAAAAGCCAGTTGTGTGGGAGCTTTGTAGAACAATGTAGTTTCCTTCCCTTGAATCTTCAGAGTCTGACTCAAGATCTTGGAGTCAGGATCACCAATCTTAATCAATTGCTCAGAAAGGGCTCTTGATCCACTGTCAGCTAGAATCAGAGTTTGAGATTTAGGCTGAGTAGTCTGAGTCTGAGTTGAGCTGCTTCCAACCTTATCTCTCCTATTCTCCTCAGCCTGAGTGTGTAAGACTATTTCAGAGTTTGCATTATCAGACTTTGTATTATCAGCTCTCTTCCTTTCTTCATCCTTGTCCTTATCATCTGGCTTCTGTTGCTGTTTCTGGTCCACTTTGCATTTGTCTTGAGATACTTTCTCCCCCTTTTTGACATCAGCAGAGGTGAGAATTTGAACCAGCTGAGCTACAGAGGAGCTCAAGTCAGCCAGAGTTTGCTGCATAGAGCTTTGAGTAGATTCAATGGAGGACAATCCGGCTTCCACAGATGAAGGTGGAGCTCTGTACATTTTCCTGGAATATGTTAATTTACAGACCTTGCTCTCTGCAGGCCTAGAATGAGGAATTGAAGAGTCAGGAGCTGGTGAAGGAGTCTTGATAGGTGAAGATACTCTGACTGGAGAAAAAGTGGGAAGTGGAGAGACTTCTCTAACAGAGATGGTTTCTCTGATTTGAGCAGAGATTTCAGCTATAAGAGAAGCTGAATCAACAGGTGGAACAGAGGTAACCTCTGTAGCATCATCATCATCATCATCATCATTGGCTACAATGCTAACTGTATGAGAACCCAGAGGGGCTGTAGCTTCTTCAGATTTTGCATTATGTGAGATCTCCTGAACAGGAGCTGCAACAAGGTCTTCAACTGGAATCAGAGATTCCTGATCAAACTCTGGAATTGTAAGTACATTGCCTTCTGGAGTTTCCTCTGATATAGGTATATCAGTTGCTGGGGTTGTGAGCAAGGGATCCTCTGACTGAGCTTGTATGTCAGGAATGGATTCTGACATATGAATGTCAGCTTCTGTGGATTGAGTAGTCAGAGGAACTGCTGAAAGAGGTTCCACCATCACAGGATCAGAGATTGTGACCATCTCAAGAGGATTAGCCACTGAGTCCAGAGGTGGGTCCACAGTGAGATCAGTGATTGCTGTGGGCTTAATTTTCTTTCTTGGTCTGGAGACAAGTGGAGTTGGTACTAGCTCATTATCAGAGTCAGAGTCTGAGATCTTCTGCAAGAATCTTCTCTTCCTGGGTGGAGGAGATGGTTTGGATGGTGATTTAGAAGATCTCAATACTCTGGTTGATGAAGATGTTACAACTGGCCCCTTTTGGGAAGGACCAGAGGATGGTTTGTGGTCAGATTTTACAACTGGCCCTTGTTGGGAAGGACCGGAGGATGGCACATCTTCTTGTGGTTGGTGGGAAGAGGAAGGTATATTCTCATCAGAGAATAAGGGACCATACTTATTTGGCATTGCCAGCTTCAACTTGTCCTGTACAGTTACAGGAATAGCAAACACAGGAGTATGTGGTTTCTTGCTATCCTTTTTAACTAGATCAGTAAATGCACGCTTGGTAATTTTAAAAGGCAATTCATTACCAGATTCAGGAATAGGAATAGCAGGGAAGCAATAAGAGAATATAAGCTGACAGAATCTAGCATAATAAATAATGTTCATATTCTCTTCTCTCCTATCACCTATAAATCTCAAGATTGAAGTAACAATATCAAATTTGAGGTTGTGAATCAGAGAATACCCAATTTGTTGACTGAAGATGGGTATGGCATCAAAGTTGCTGCATTTGTTGCCAAATGCTCTGGTGATGCAGTCATAAAAGAAGCTCCATTCCTTGAAGAGGTGTGGACGCTTGAGCTCCCCCATTTTTTCAGTACTTCCGGAGTACCCAAAGAAGATCATCATATCTCTCAGAGTTTGAGTGGGTACAGAGGAATCGAATTTGTTGTGATCAGGAAGATGAAGAGCCTTCCTGACTGTTGCTGGAGACACAAAATATTCTTGACCTTCATACTCATAGGTCAGAGATGGAGAACCATGATCACCCCCATCATCATATCTGGCCGTCCTCCAGAAGGTGAGCACTTGAGAAGGAGAGAAAGACTCAGGCTGGGTCAGAGCATACATAAGCTCACTATGAGCGAGAAAGTCTTGAATTAAATGAAACTCTGATGGGGCTTCAGCATTATCAAGAATGGAAGCATAGTTGTTTGTTACGAACTTAGCACCATCGATTTCAAAAGCAGTGGTCGACATTATCGCTGTTTGAGATGAAAAATGAGGAGTGAGCGTAAGGTGTTTGATAAAATGCACAAGAGAGAGTTTTAGATTTTCAGAGAAAGAGAGAGTAAAAGAGGCGTGTGAAATAAGAGGATAAAAAATAATTTACTGAGTATATATATCCAAACACACATATCGGTAAAAAAAAAGTAAAGTGGTAGTGGGACACGTGGCAGACTCTGAACGGTAAAAAAATAGGTAGTGGAGCAGTAATTATGAACAGTGCGCGTGAGCATGTTTGTGTAACAATTACCGAGAAAACACAATTATTCATCATGTTTTTCTCCACTCAGGAATTTAAATGGATTTTGTACCGTTAGACAATAAATCTGATATTCTTGTGACCAGGAATTATTTATTTTAAACTCCGACTTTGATCAGATGTTTGACCATTGACCAGAGTTTAAATAAATAGTATTTTATAAGATGTGACGGACCCAACATAATTAACCGACTAAAGCATGCATAAACGATAAATAAACTAGAATTATAGAGTTATGAAATATTAGAACTAAAATCTACATCCACAATCCCCGGATCACCAGGAATGAGTATGAACAACAACTAAAGTTATTACAACCCAAATAGAATCCAAATTAAGTCTAAGTCATTACTACAGTTTTTAAATCCCAAAAGTTCAAAAGATAACCACTAGGGATAGTTCCCAACCTGCTCCATCATACGGCGGTAAGCAATCCCATTCCCTGAGGTGGATTTACGTGCGGTCTGCTTGAATCGGGCCATTCTCGGGTTTCACTGAAGGGTTATAACAACAACAATATATATATATGAGCAAAAAGCTCAGCAAGTGAAAGCAGTATATATAACAGTTCACAATATGCAAGATAACAAGTGCAAAAGCAACAACAGATATCACAAGGTATAAACACAAGTAAAGGTGCAATGTGGGATATCAATTTATTGGAATTGGAAACACACAGCGCTACGAGCATTGAGGGGTGATCAGCCCACACCAAGCTCCGAACCACATAAAGTGATTCAACCAGGGAGGATCCTCGGCACACATTGGCCATAAACAGACATCAGGCTCCCCGCTACTGATGCTGCAAAAATTGACTGGCGCCTCAGTCTTAATAAATTATTATCCAATTCCTTTTAAGGTCATATCAATTCAATTCATTTTCAAAAGGGGTCTTGATCAAAGACAAGTTATAAGCAAGGGTGTTTTCAAAATACAAGTGATCTTTCTAAAGTAAAGGATGTTATTAAGATCAGGGTTCCAAATGAGATAATTCAGTTTCATGTGGGGTATCAAGTTCTCATTATTCATCAAGGACTATTGGAGTATAATCATGTGGGTGTAGGGTAATAACATATGAAAAAGGTAATTCAAGTATTAAGGGTATTATTGGAATCCAAAGTCATGATCACAAGGGGTGATAAGGTAATTGAGTCCTAAATAACAGTAATTCAACGTTCACAGGGTATACAATTGTAAAGCAAGTATAAAGGAAGAGTTTCACTTGCCTGGACAAAGCTTACTGAACTCTTGTATAGATGCTTCTAGGGGTTCCTTGCCTGGCCTCCTACTTGCACCTATAATTAATAGTATCCTCGTCACTAACTACCCTTTCGCGTATAAATGTATATACATATATATAAATAAATATATATACATATATATTAAATATACACTTAAACTTACTTAAAACAAGTAACATAATCATCAAGTAATGCACATAACAAGTAAAGCATGGCACTTAGTTACTTAACTTATATTACTTAATATTCTCTAATTATTCCTAAGTCAATTAAGCATTTAATCAAGTAGCACATAAGGTCTAAGACCAATACCTCCTAACTATACTCTACTGACCTCAAATTAACAAATTAATAGTAAGGCACACTTGTGCCCCACCTCCCAAGACTTACAAGTGAAGTGCAACCTAAGTGACTCACTAGTATGCTTACCTTGGCGACACTTGGGTGCCTTGGTAAAAGAATGCATCTACACTAAGTGATTTGACTTAAACTAACTTGCACTCTCTAATATGACTTAAAACTAACTCATGAACTCAATATGAGGTCAAGGCCTCACTGATGACACACTAAAATGCAATGCACCCTAAGTTGGTACTAGAATGTGACTCCATGTGTGACACTTGTGTTCTTTAGTGGAAATGAGGCATCTCCACTTAGGGTATTGACTCCAAACCAACTTCTAAAGGTTGACACAATCTTAAACTAATATTATGAAGTGGTGTGACTCAAAGGCCTTGCCTATATGGGTCCTTAAAAACTAGTGTACCAAAGTGACCATTCTGCCTTGGCAGTTTGGCACCTCTTGGGGGTTTGGCAAAAACAAGTGTTTCCACTATGTGCCTTGGTGAAATTGTGACTCTTATGGGTACTTAAGACTTAAATCTAGGTTGTGCACTTGGAATGACACTAAGGCCTTGCTCAGGCCTCCTTGGGCCTCTAAACAAAGTTGGCACAGAGCACCCTGCCCTGCTGTTGGGACTGCCATGAACTTAACAACTTGAGACTCACTAAACTCACTCTCTACACCAATCCAATGACTCAAATAGCTTCCTAATACTTCCCTAAGCTCATCTAAACCAAGGCCCCATGAGGGCCTCATCATTGACAAGGTGTTAACCACTCAAGGACACAAATAAATCCCAAAGTGCCCTGTTCTGCCCTATACTCAAAGATGTGTGTGTGCATCTATGTAATTGATTGTTTTTATGACTTTTATGGCTACTGGAGACTTGTATACATCAAGTCCCAACTCCAGGAGACTTGGGCCTATGAGGGCCTAAGCATGACACATCTATTTCTCATGGTTTCTAAGGTGCAAAAATCTGCCATGGTGTGTGTGTGTGTCTCCTTCCACCTTAACACCCTTCAAAACTCCTCAAACCAACAAACCAAGCCACAATCCTATGCTACAATATTCATACACCTACTGACTAGTCTCACAAAGCAAGATATTACAAAATTTAACCATCTAAGAGCACAAAACCGAGGCATACATAGAGGTAAAACAGAGCAGAATTTCAGGGGCATATACATATGCATAATTTCGAATATAACACATGGTAATTCTCACAAATAACTATTATTCATCATCTTAAACTATCATATATGTTAAGAACTAACCATATCTCACAAGAATCATGGCATGCATTACTCAAAAATCACATACAAAGTTCAATTTCATGATATTGCATTCGGTTTTCACTTAAAGCAACATGCATCACTAGAGTTTCTTATACATAGCTTTATCTCATCATATAACATCAAAATACTAACATGCAAGGGCTGAAATCACACCAAATTCTTACCAAAGCATCACACCCTTCGAATATACAAGAAATCAAACTCAAAATCCATCAAAACTCCAAAAACTAAACCATTCCCTTCGGCTCTCTTTAAGTTCATTGCCGAGGGTGATGAACAAGTGCTTTTTGGCTAAAATGAGATGTAAAACCTCACCAAAAACACATCAAGATCATCATATAGGAACCTCCAAAATGGTGACTCTAAATCCACAAGGATCAAAGCCCCATTTCGGCTCCAAATCAACATGCATTACAAGTTTCTAACCTCAAGTCAAGATGCAAGCTTAGAGAGTGAAAGTCTTGGCCTCCAAAAGCTTGAAATGAAGAAGAATGGAAGAAAATGGTGGAGAGAGGGGAGGGTTTAGAGATTCAGCCGAGAGAGAGGGTGAGGGAGAGAGAAGAGAGAGATGAGAGGAGTGGGTTTGCTTGTTGTTGGTGTAAATGAATATGTGAGGTGTGGAAGCATGTGATTATTTGTTTTCTAGTGTTTTGACTTGACCAACTAATGGTAGTGGAGTGTAGAATGACTAGCTTGTCCTCTCCTCAAGTGTTGGTGTAAAATGCATGCAAGGGTAATGTAGACATTTGATAAATAATAAAAGTGTGATTTAAAAAGTATTAAAAGAAAGAGTTTTGATAATTAAAGTACAAATCTATAAATCTTGGAATTAATATCATAAATAATATGAGATTTTAGAAGTTTAATAAAATAGTTTTCAAAAATTTTGGACAAGGAATGAATTTTAAAAGAAATATTACAAGCAGAGCTCTAATATACACATTTCATATAAATATAAAGCACGAGTATAATACACGTAAAATCTCGAGAGAATCATACATCAAAACGCTATTTTACAAGTTATAATCTATCGGCTATTCGCAATTATTAACTATCACTAAATTGTATCAATATCTATTATTATTAAATCGGGTAGCGACAACGATCACTTTTATTAATATAAAGTCAAAACCGTCGCAACTGGTAATATTATTTAATCACGTAGAGAGAATTATTCGTCAAATAACATACAAGTACATTCTAACTATAATCGAAAGTCATGTAACAATAAACGAGTCAATTCACATAATTTGGCAATTATAACACGAAATTTTATATATCACCAAAATGAAATACTGTAATATATATAAGTCAAATATTACAGGCGTTACATAAGACAAATCAGAGAATGATCAGTGAATGTCGTATTGATGAGAGATAGACATTTTAAGGTCTGAATGACAAATGTTCCTTAGAGTTTGCAAACATTTATTTAAATTAAATCAAAAAAAATCACTCGTTGTCTTAAAAATTGTTAATCACAGAAGTGGAGTGAGAGGTGTGTGTTGACATGATTCTTTTATTGTCACAGAGATTGTCAAATTTCTTAAAAATATTAGAAAGAGTCAGATGTACAGAAGATGTTTTAACCATCTCATAAGCCGAGTTTCTCATAATATGGATCAGAGTATTCTTTTTCTTCTCTTTTGTATATTATTCATCTTTTGAAAGGGAACTTCTCATGGTGAGTGAGTCATAACCTTCATCAGATTTTTCTATACTCAGTGTATTTCTCCAGTAATCAGAGAATGTGAAAGGTCTCCAAAAAACGAATTTTTGTTTTTGATGCATTTGCTTAATACCAGCAGTGCACTTGGATCTTTCCCTTCACAAATTTTCTAAGATCTCAAAGGAGTACCTGAGATAATTTTCTTTTGTTTTCTTTTCTTTTCTTTTCTTTTCTTTTCTGAGAAGAAACAAAA
This sequence comes from Daucus carota subsp. sativus, assembly GCF_001625215.2. Taxonomy (NCBI): domain Eukaryota; kingdom Viridiplantae; phylum Streptophyta; class Magnoliopsida; order Apiales; family Apiaceae; genus Daucus; species Daucus carota. The sequence continues at coordinate 15,068,582 of NC_030387.2, forward strand.
TGACGATCCATATCTGAGACTTATTTACTCTTAGCTCATAAGGGGAGTAAAGCAAGTTCTTTACTGAGTACATGTCTAATATTTAATAAGTAAGGCAGTCTAGATAACAAATTTAAATCATGTGATGTGTGACATAGATTTCCACATATGTAATATCACAAAAATCAGACTAGAGAGATGTTCATGACTTAATTCAAGTATTTGCAACATATTCTTCACTAGAGTATCTTTCATCAGTGAAAATTCATGTCATCAGAGTTTGTCCGGTCAAAGTATAAATATCAGAGTTTATTAAATCAGAGCATAATCATCACAGTTTAGATCAGAGAATAACAGATGCAGATGATAATCAAGTATTTAACAGATATCTTATTGTGAAATGTAACAGAGTTTAGAGAGGACCAGAGATCATCCCTAGTTCGTTTACAAGTCTTGTAAATGTTGCTTCAGCCAAAGGTTTGGTGAAGATATCTGCCAACTGCTGATCTGTAGGAACAAAATGTAGTTCCACTGTTCCTTCCATCACATGTTCCCTAATGAAGTGATATCTAATGCTGATGTGCTTGGTCATAGAATGCTGTACTGGATTTCCTGTCATAGCAATAGCACTTTGGTTATCACAGTAAATAGGAATTTGAGTCAGAGTTAACCCATAGTCCAGTAGTTGATTCTTCATCCATAAAATCTGAGCACAGCAGCTTCCTGCAGCAATATACTCTGCTTCTGCAGTGGATGTGGAGATAGATTTTTGTTTCTTACTGAACCAAGAAACTAATCTTCCTCCTAGAAATTGACAACTCCCACTTGTACTTTTCCTGTCTATTTTACATCCTGCAAAATGTGCATCAGAGTAACCAATGAGTGTAAAGTCTGATTCTCTGGGGTACCAGAGTCCCATTTCAACTGTACCCTTAAGATACTTGAAGATCCTTTTGACTGCTACTAAATGTGGTTCTCTGGGATCTGCTTGAAATCTTGCACATAGACAAGTAGCAAACATGATATCAGGTCTACTGGCAGTTAGATATAAAAGTGAGCCTATCATACCTCTGTAGTTAGTAATTTCTACTGGTGCCCCAGTATCTTTATCTAACTTAGTGGCTGTTGCCATTGGAGTGGTAGCAGCTGAGCTATCCTGCATGCCAAATTTCTTTAGCAAGTTTCTAGTATATTTAGACTGATTAATGAAAATACCCTCATCAGTCTGTTTGACTTGAAGTCCCAGAAAATAGCTCAACTATCCCATCATGCTCATTTGATATCTTGACTGCATAAGCTTTGAGAATCTCTCACAGAGTTTAGGATTAGTAGATCCAAAAATGATATCATCCACATAAACTTGAACTAAAAGCAAATCATTACCATGGTTGAGATAGAATAAAGTTTTGTCAATTGTACCTCTGTTGAAACCACTGTCCAAAAGAAATTGAGCCAGAGTTTCATACCATGCTCTTGGTGCTTGCTTTAGTCCATAGAGTGCCTTATCCAGTCTGTAGACATGATCTGGAAATTTTGTGTCCACAAAACCTAGAGGTTGTTCAACATACACCTCTTCCTCCAGTTCCCCATTGAGAAAAGCACTCTTTACATCCATCTGAAAGACTTTGAATTTCTTGTGTGCAACATAGGCCAAAAAGATTCTGATGGCTTCTAATCTGGCAACTGGAGCAAAGGTCTCATCATAGTCAATTCCTTCTTGTTGAGAATATCCCTTAGCTACCAGTCTGGCTTTATTTCTTGTGATTACACCATCACTGTCTGTTTTGTTTCTGAACACCCATTTGGTACCAACTACTGATCTGTTCTTTGGTCTTGGTACTAATGTCCAAACTTTGTTTCTCTCAAATTCATTGAGCTCTTCTTGCATTGCTGTTACCCAGTCAGCATCTTTAAGAGCCTCCTCCACTTTCTTGGGTTCTGTCTGAGATAGGAATGAATGAAATAAGCACTCATTTGCAGTTGCAGATCTTGTCTGTACTCCAGCATCTGGATCTCCAATTATTAGATCTGGTGTATGAGACTTTGTCCACTTCCTTTCATGTGGCAGTTGACTCCTGGAATCAGATCCTCCCCCATGATCCATGCTATCTCCAGTGTTATTCCGATTCTCTGATGCTCCTCCCCCATGATTTGTGCTTTCTTCATGAGCATTTTGAGTTTCTGATGCTCCCCCTGAAGATGTAGTCTCATGATTTTCTGATGTAGAGTTATCAGAGTTTGTAGAATCAGAATCAGAGTTTACGTTTTCTGCCGTGTTTTTATCATTTTCATCCAGATGTTCATTGTGAAAATGCTCCCCCTCAGCATGTGCTTGAGGTTGTTGATGTGAAGTGATAAACTCTGATATATGTTCAGAATCAGAGTTTATGGAGTCAGAGAATGCATCTTCATCTTCAAATCTCAGTTGCTCATGTTCATCAAAATCTTCCAGCCCAGTTATCTTTTTGTCATCAAACGAGACATGAATTGATTCCATGACTACTCTTGTTCTCAGACTGTAAACTCTGAAAGCTTTGGTTGACAGAGGATACCCAACAAAGATTCCTTCATCAACCTTTAATTCAAATTTGGTCAACTGTTCAGGATGACTTTTGAGAACAAAGCATTTGCACCCAAATATGTGGAAGTATTTTAGATTTGGTTTTCTGCCTTTAACCATCTCAAATGGTGTTTTCCCATGCTTATTTATTAGTGTAGCATTTTGTGTGAAGCAAGCAGTTTGCACAGCCTCAGCCCAGAAGTAAGTTGGCAACTTTGCTTCTTCCAGCATGGTTCTAGCAGCTTCTATCAGAGTTCTGTTCTTTCTTTCCACAACACCATTTTGCTGTGGTGTTATAGGTGCTGAGAATTCTTGCTTGATGCCATTTGCTTTGCAGAACTCTTCCATCTTAGAATTCTTGAACTTAGTGCCATTATCACTCCTGATGATCTTTACTGCATCTTTAGAAATTTTGTCCAATTTCTTGACATGTTCAATCAGAAGAAAAGATGTCTCATCTTTACTGTGAAGAAAATATACCCAGGTAAATCTGATAAATTCATCAACAATGACCAGAGTATATTTTTTCTTTGCAATGGACATGATATTTACTGGACCAAAAAGATCAACATGTAGCAGATGATAAGGCTCAAGAATAGAGAACTCAGTTTTACTCTTGAATGATGATTTCCTTTGTTTTGCTTTCTGACATGAATCACAAAGACCATCTGGTGTAAATACTGATTTGGGCAGTCCTCTTACAAGATCATTCTTTACTAACTCATTGATATTATTGAAGTTCAGGTGAGAAAGTTTCTTGTGCCAATTCTAGCTATCTTCAACACTGGCTCTGCTTAGTAGACAAATTGTAGAGTTATCAGAGTTTAAAGTAAGCTTGGCTTCATAGATGTTACCATGTCTATATCCTTTCAGAACAGTCTTTCCAGTGCTTTTGCTAACTACTTCACAATGTTCCTCAAAGAAATTGACATGATATCCTCTGTCACAGATCTGACTTATGCTGAGAAGATTATGCTTAAGTCCTGAGACCAGAGCTACTGTTTGTATGATGACATTTCCAAGATTGATGTTGCCATATCCCAAAGTTTTTCCCATGTTGCCATCTCCATAAGAAACATTTGGGCCAGCCTTCTCCACAAAATCTGATAGCAGGGCTTTATTTCCTGTCATATGTCCTGAGCATCCACTGTCCAGAACTAGGATATTTTTCCTGTTGCCCTGCAATCACAGAACCACTAATGGTTAGTTTTAAGGACCCAGACTTGCTTGGATCCTTTGTTCTTGTTAAGTTTGTTAACACTGACAGCGGAAGATTTATCAGAGTTTAAATCAGAGTTTATGCTAACAGACTTTTTATCAGAGTTTAAAACAGGAGAATCAATCTTTTTCTTCAAAGAGGGCTTCAATTCATAATAATCATAATATAAACTGTGGTATTCTTTACATGTATAAATAGAATGCCACATACTGCCACAATGAAAACAAGGATTATCAAATCTATATCTAACATTCTTATTTCTAACTTCTGATTTAGCAGACAAGTTGTTTATATCCTTATTCTTCCTGCAAAAAGAAGCGAGATGGTTAGAATTTCCACAGTTATGGCAAGTTTTCCTAGGAGCATTAGGAATAGGCATGTAGTTATTGCTTTTGTTTATTCCTACCTTCCCATTTCTGTGCTTCCTAGGTTCCTTAATCCTGTATTCTTGTTTTACCTCTTTGACCTTATGTTTAAGCTGTTTCTGAGTCATTAAGCATATATTAACCTGTTTAGGCTTATCAGTTTCGGATTTGTCATGAGTCTTTGATTCAGCAACAAATCTGACTGATGCAACCTTAGGTGTTTCAGATTTAATAGATCCTTGCTTAACAGACTCAGCTTCATTTTTATCAGTGTATCCTAGACCCTTCTTCCAGTTTCCACTTTCTAAAATATTCTGAGTGATTTTTCCTGAGTTAGTCCATGTTTTGATTACCTCTCTTTCCTTAGCAAGTTCTGATTCAAGAGAAGCATTTCTCTTTAATAACTCATCTTTAATGAAGATAGAATCATCTCTTTCTTTCTGAACTTCCAACATCTGAACTAGTTCTTTCTCAAGATAATCATTCATTTTCTTAACATCTAGGACCTCAGATTTTAATCTGTCATTTTCTAAAGTCTGATCTCTATAACTAACATGCAAAGTTTTAAGGAACAGTCTTAACTCAGTTATATCTTCAGTATCAAAGGCAAGAGTGGAATGAGGTACCTTAGTTTCAACAGCTCTAGAGCTGTTATCAGTGTTTGCCATCAATGCATAGTTGACTTCTTCCTCTGATTCTGATGAGTCTGCCCAGCTTTCTTTCTTGGTGATGAAGGCTTGTTCTTTTTCTTTCTTGGCCTTCTTGCACTCAGTTGCAAAATGACCCTTTTCACCACAGATAAAGCAGGTATATTTGGACTTATCAGCTTTTCCAGATTTTTCTTCTTTGCCATTATTCTTCCTGAAGTTTCTCTTATCAGAGGTTCTATCAGAGTTTCTGTCTTTTCTTGGGAAATTCCTTCCTTTGTTAAACTTCTTGTAAGCTATCTTTTTGAAACTCTTAACCATCAATGCTGCTAGCTGCATCATCTCACCATCACTATCCTCAGAGTCTGAGGAAATATCAGAGTTTGAGTCATTATCAGAGTTTGATGACTCAGTATCAGACTTTGTGACATGTGCTTTTCCTTTGTTCTTAGCAACTTCCTCTTGAACTTTTAGAGCAACTGGCTTTGATTTGCCTCCATGTCGTTTGCTTCTTTGTTCCATCTCAAGTTCATAGGTTTTCAGTCTTCCAAAGATATCATCAAGAGTCATCTCCTCAAGATTATGATTATCTCTTATGGTGGTCACCTTCAAATCCCACTTTTCAGGAAGAGCTAGTAGGAATTTGAGATTTGAATCCTCTAAGTCATATTCTTTGTCCACCAGAGATAAATCATTCAGAAGTTTCACAAATCTGTCATATATATCTGTCAATGATTCACCAGCCTTAGAATCAAAGTATTCATACTCTTGAGTAAGTATGGTTCTTCTGTTCTTTTTGATGGCTTTAGTTCCTTGACATCTGATTTTCAAGGCATCCCATATCTCCTTTGCAGTTTTGCATCCAATTACCCTGTTGGACATGGCATTGTCCAGAGCACTATGCAACAAGTGCTTCACCTTGGCATCCTTACTGATTGATGAGATGTCCTCTGGAGTATAGTCCTTCTTTTCCTTGGGGATCATCTTCTGGGGTTCATCTCCCACTGCAACAGAAAGCTTTGTTGGCATGTGTGGGCCATCATAAATCCTATCCAGATATTCTGGATCGGTAGATTCCAGAAACATGATCATTCTAACTCTCCAAACAGAGTATTCAGATGCCCTGAGGATCGGAACCCTAAGAGACTCATATCTACTGGTTTGTGATTTCTCAGACATGATTGTGTGTTTAAGATCTTACTGTAAGTATATCAACAGCCTCGCTCTGATACCACTTGTTAGGCCGAATTTATTCACTATATTAATGAATATAGTGGCCACAATCAATAATAAAACACTAGTATAAGAGAACAATTCAACTAATCTCTTATTCACAAATCACAGTAGCTTACAAATAATCTCTTAGTGATTTATATTTTATCACTAAGAGCTGCTAGGTTACACGAATAATATTCAATGCTTAACTCATCTAGAGTAAACCCTAAGCTGTGTTTATATACACAGTTTCACAATATCTACTGATTGATTTACAATTATCCGCTTCCTAAAATAATCTAATCAGTAGCTATCCTTTTCCTGTTCTGATTTGCATAATCTCCTTGATATTCGCCTTCCTTGTTTATCCAGATCTTTTCCTAGAAATCAGCCGCCTGCAAACTCTGATCTTCATTAAACTCTGATCCAGCTGGCAGTCGTCAAACTCTGATTTCCAGATAAACTCTGATATTCGATTCTGCACACTAAACAAGTTAGATACCTGTGACATCATCAAATATGTAACAAGAAGTCACTAAATTGGTGATGAGTCATGAGGAAGAGTGGTTTAACTATTTAAATGTCCTAATGATTTCAAGATGTATCCATTAAAAACTCAGATATTAAAATAAACAATAACCATATTACTATATACGAATTCCAGAGACGACTTAATCATCAATTTGAGGTGTGATTCATGTTTGCCTGATAAATAAAACAAACATTATTAACAAAAAGGAAAAACTTCCCTCTGGGATATTACAGGGTGCCACTGTTGAAGGTGTTCCGAAAGGGGTAAATGAGATCCAAATTAAGACATACATGGAAGTGAAAGGCAGCGGAACTGCCAACCAGTGCCCAACAATTGATGGTGGAACTAAAACCTTCGCGGTCAAGCCTGGAAAGCATAATGCCAAAAAATTCTGGTTAGAGCCAACATCATTCACTGTTAAGGCGGAGACTGTGGGCAAATATGCCCCACCAGAAATAGAAATGGAAACTTCTCATAGAAGTTCGATTCATATGCGGAGAACATATTGCTGAGACATTTTCGAGGAATTGACTCATCCTCTGCATGCCAGAAGCTCCGATATGTTCCTACATATATATTAGATTTTGATACCTGTAATTTATGTGTATTTTATGCTTATATGTTGGAAACATAGAACTTATAACTAATGAGGATCCTCAAGATCAGCATAATAATTCTTATTCTGTAGATATTCTAGGATGATCAGGAAACGTCAACTGTAACTAACTTCCAGCAATAAAATGACGCTACTATGAGGCTTCCAGGTACTTAAACAACAGAGTTAAAAACCAGAAATCCATTCACAATATTTTACTACAGTATTAAAAGTCCTAGACAACCAAAATTTATATACCAATCAACGAAAGATGCTTCTGATTATAAACGAAAAAAAACACCGCTACCAGCTTCAAATCCCCAGCCTCATTCACTAAATTTGTCAGGCTTAAAGATGCATGAAACGCATAGAAAGATACTATCAACCGTTGTGTTTACTATTGTATGATCAAAGATCCTAAGTGGAATTATAGACCAAGCTAAAAGGCAGATCTCACAAAAATAAGATAAACACTTTACCCTGAATTTCTGTCTACAATACTTCTAAACTATTGCACATATTAAACTGGATGACTATAATAAAATGACTCTTACCAATAATAATAATATTAAGTGGCTAAATCACTTGCATTAAAAGTCTTACAAAAAAATGACTATAATAAAATGACTCTTACCAATAATAATAATATTAAGTGTCTAAATTACTTGCATTAAAAGTCTTACAAAAAATGACTATAATAAAATGACTCTTACCAATAATAATAATATTAAGTGTCTAAATTACTTGCATTAAAAGTCTTACAAAAAAAAATTAAAAATAATATTGTGTTTATAATTTTTTGTTCCCTGAAGAGTGGAAATTTTAAACATAATTAATTATATTATGTCGTTTGTTTGCTGAAGTTTTTAGAAATGGCAAAAGCTTTGATATGGGCAACTGCTGAAGATTTGGCTAGGAATAAAGGTCGGGTTCTGTCATTGTATCGCCAGATATTGAGGACCCTAAACTCACCCAATTTGCCACTGAACTTGGCGGCTCGATTATCTAAGAAAGCAGAGGTCCGTGCCATCTTTATGGTGGCTGCTGAGGAATGATCACACAGCATCATAACATATCCCAGCTCGACTGTTAATTGCAAAGTAAATCATGCAAATAATGTATCAAGCTATACAGGTTTTTTAATCGATCTTCCCATAATCCTCTGTTGGACTCTGAATATCCAGCCAGCCCAAAGGAGTACAGAGTGGCCAGTACCCCAATTCCTCTAAATTCTACTACATAGAATATGTTTGTACATCTTACCCACAAATTCCTGAGGGGGTGCATGATAAAATTTGGTTACCTCTAGAATGATTCAAGTTTAAGCCACGGAATGAGGTCAGTTTTTTTTCATATAAATACACTCTTGTCATTACACTTTCAAGGCATCTTAGTTAATTTTTTTGTCGCATTAGCTCTAATTTCAGCAATCATCGCTTCAACTTTGGCAACAGACTTTGTGGTTGGAGATGAAGCTGGCTGGAAAACCAATTTCGATTACAAAACATGGGTCGCTGGCAAGTGAAGGCAGAAAATGGTACTTATACAGCATAGCTAGTGCCTGAAGTTTCTGCTGCTACTGGCTTCGGCTAGTGAAACATTTCTTGCATCAGCCTTTGAATCTTAAAGCTATAGTAGAGGTAAAATCCAAAAATCCTCTCACAATATTTTACTACACAATTACAAGTCCCAGAGAACCAAAACTTATATACCAATGAATGAAATCAAACATAGTTCTGATTAAAATGAAACAACCATAGCATATAATAACAATAAATCAAAGGATCTGCCGGAAATTACTGAATAAACCAATATATAAAACTGGATAACTCCACTAAAACGACTCTAACCAATAACAATAATTTTAAGTGTCTAAATCACTTGCATTATAAGTCTCACATAGAAAAGGAGTAAAAATAAATTTAAAATAGATGTAGATAGAAGTCAATGGATTGTGTAAGATAAGCCGAAAGACATCCCATGAGTAGAACAACTTTACAGTGAAGACATGTAAAATCATCCATCTGATCTGGGTGCACGGGGTATCCATCTGGTGTATAATGATTGTCCTCATTTGGAATTTGAGCATTGCAGATAGGGGATCCACTTAACTTGTCGAATATTGTATCCGGATATATGTGTCCGCCGATCTTTTTCAAAGCCAGTATCATGCTACTAATTTGTGGCCTTGTCGTTGGCGTAGTGATCATTTGGGCTATAGCAGTTACCGCGTGTCTCCTTTTTTTTGGGAAGAAATATATATCCATCATGTTTTTGAATAGAGAGGAGAGCATGTGACCTCTGGTAGACAAATCTTGGATAATTTTGTATGATATGTCTAGAATATCATAACAAACGTGATTTCTCAGGACCACACTTTTGCATACCCAGTAGAATTCTGCATCTTGATTGCCCAGGCGTTGTGCCATTGTCATGAAGTATGTAAACATGCTTTCATCAGGTCTGTTTATAACGTGCCCCCATTGATATAATTCATGTATGGGAATTTGTTCCAGTAAAGCTTTGACTGTTGTGTCATTCTGATCTTTTATCCAAAAAATCAGGAAATTGAAGAAGTGCTTAAACCTTTCAGTTGATGTCTTCATGAGTATAAGAGCAACGGTGTTTAACGGGATGTCATGTATTAAGTCATTGGCCGAATATTGAACACAGTTCCAATTTTTGCATGTGGCACGCAAACAAACTCTTTCCTGATAGTTCAGCCTGTTTGTTACTAACCTCAATAAGTCTGCTGGGAGATGGTTCCAGCACCTGAAATCAGCTTTTCCGGCTGACTTTGGTGTTTGTTTTGTGGGTTTGGTGTTTGCAGCATGAGACCTTATTGTTGCAGAAGATTTTTTACGATGCAGGCCATAATCTACACCTGGCTGTAATTCATAGTGTGAAGGTGTTTTTGAGAGAAGCTTCAAATTATATTCAATTAAATGAATGCGTAAATATAAAGAGAATTGTACATGGGTCTAACCTTAATAGGAGATATTTGAAGAGCATTTGCATTTGAAGCATATGTTTTCATGGTATCTTCAGATAATCCCAAGATTTCATTATCTTGTGTTCTTAAGCGTTTCATGTTTAGGTGGTTGTTTTGACTTGCACGTATAAGGACAGGTAATATAAGTCTATGTGTTTGTTTGGAGAGGAGATGTATACGTATGTATTTCTGAATGTGTATGATTGTTAAATTTGCTAGAGAATTTGTATTTAAATTGTGGAGTTAGAAAGATAGTAGGAGTAGAATTTATATCCTTGTGCACCACATGATTCATAGTACAGTTAGGAGTTTGAAAGTTAATCTTGTTTTTTTAATCCTAAATTAATTTATAAACATAATTATATGTTTTAAAACTTAAAAATATATAATTGTAGATATATTCAGGATTTATATATTAATAATATAAATAACTGTGGAGAACAACTGGGAAGTTTACAACAATGCCATCACACAACATAGTAGTTGAGCCTGTCAAAACCACATGCCATTATTTTGATTGTTAGAGGTTGGGAATTTGTTTGCAAACCTCGAAAAATGCTGGTATATTCGAAAATACTATGTAGCTGGATCATATTCTTTTTAAGGTTTTCAGAAGGAAACTCTGAAAGAAGAGTATTCATGGAAGAATAAGAAGTCGATACAGTAGAATTGAAAGAACCAGGAGCTATCTCTGGTAGTTAGAAACCATAGACTTTTCTGGTGCATTTTTTAGGTCTAATAAATACAAAAGATCTGGAGTAGTCTGTGTTTTCTTGTCTCCCCTGAAAAACATATGAATGGAAGCAATGTTAATTTTCTTGAGAAATGATGTATCCATGGCATCTTTAGGGAGCCAGTTAACCCATGATTACTTATGCAACGATGGAGGAGGAAGAAGTTTGCTTGAAAGCTCTTCATTAAGCTTCACAGGCAGGGGTGGCATCTGCTTCATCACCTCTGGTACGTCATTGAAGCTGCAAGATACAAATAATCTCTGTCAGCCAGAAACTCGTCCGTTCACTAATTTTTGGTCATTACATCAATGTGCTAAGAATAATAACTAACTTCATATAGTAGCATGAAAGAGTAGTATAACGACTAATGAATACCTTAACGGAATAGTAGTATGATTAGCGGCGCCCCCAGCCCGGGATGACCTCAGAAACCCGACCCGAGGATGCCAATCAAACTAACCAACTCAATATATGCTTACTGAGCTTTATGAGCTCACTCTTTTATGTCACTAACTTCCTCAGGAAAGAATTTTGGAGAAGGATGTTCTGGAAAGGATGAGAATGTGATGAACTAAGGCTTTTAGTGGCAACGAGAGGCATGTAGCAACTAAAGGAAGATGCTAGTATAATATGCTTGTGTTTGTGTTTAAGTTAGGAACTTATGATGTAATCTTTTGTTCAAACTTGTGGATACAGTAGTCAAGGCAGTGGATAGTCTTACATAAAGCAAAGCTTTAAAATTTTAATTCTCACCAAGTTAAAACCTCAACTCAAATGGATTATCTATTTTAAAGCATGTAAATAAAAGAGTCCAGCCTTGGTGATATAAAGTTTTCCAAATTGTATACTAAACCGAGGTCGATACAGTAGAATTGAAAGAGCCAGGAGCTAACTCTGGTAGTTAGAAACCACAGGCTTTTCTTGTGCATTTTTTAGGTCTAATAAATACAAAAGATCTGGAATAGTCTGTGTTTTCTTGTCTCCCCTGAAAAACATATGAATGGAAGCAATGTTAATTTTCTTAGATATTCTTTAACATATCCGTTTTTACTAAATTTTGTATAAAAAGTTGTTTAAGTAGTTTGGTTTTCAGAAGGAAACTCTGAAAAAAAGAGTATTCATGGAAGAATAAGAAGTCGATACAGTAGAATTGAAAGAGCCAGGAGCTAACTCTGGTAGTTAGAAACCACAGGCTTTTCTGGTGCATTTTTTAGTTCTAATAAATACAAAAGATCTGGATTAGTCTGTGTTTTCTTGTCTCCCCTGAAAAACATATGAATGGAAGCAATGTTAATTTTCTTGAGAAGTGATGTATCCATGGCATCTTTAGGGAGCCAGTTAACCCATGATTACTTATGCAACGATGGAGGAGGAAGAAGTTTGCTTGAAAGCTCTTCATTAAGCTTCACAGGCAGGGGTGGCATCTGCTTCATCACCTCTGGTACGTCATTGAAGCTTCAAGATACAAATAATCTCTGTCAGCCAGAAACTCGTCCGTTGACTAATTTTTGGTCATTACATCAATGTGCTAAAAATAATAACTAACTTCATATAGTAACATGAAAGAGTAGTATAAAGACTAATGAATACCTTAACTGAATAGTAGTATGATTAGCCCAAAGAATTCATGGACACAGTAGTCAAGGCAGTGGATAGTCTTACATAAAGCAAAGCTTTAAAATTTTAATTCTCACCAAGTTAAAACCTCAACTCAAATGGATTATCTATTTTAAAGCATGTAATTCAAAGAGTCCAGCCTTGGTGATATAAAGTTTTCCAAATTGTATACTAACCGAGGTCGATACAGTAGAATTGAAAGAGCCAGGAGCTAACTCTGGTAGTTAGAAACCACAGGCTTTTCTTGTGCATTTTTTAGGTCTAATAAATACAAAAGATCTGGAGTAGTCTGTGTTTTCTTGTCTCCCCTGAAAAACATATGAATGAAAGCAATGTTAATTTTCTTAGATATTCTTTAACATATCCGTTTTTACTAAATTTTGTATAAAAAGTTGTTTAAGTAGTTTGGTTTTCAGAAGGAAACTCTGAAAAAAGAGTATTCATGGAAGAATAAGAAGTCGATACAGTAGATTTGAAAGAGCCAGGAGCTAACTCTGGTAGTTAGAAACCACAGGCTTTTCTGGTGCATTTTTAAGTTCTAATAAATACAAAAGATCTGGATTAGTCTATGTTTTCTTGTCTCCCTTGAAAAACATATGAATGGAAGCAATGTTAATTTTCTTGAGAAGTGATGTATCCATGGCATCTTTAGGGAGCCAGTTAACCCATGATTACTTATGCAAGGATGGAGGAGGAAGAAGTTTGCTTGAAAGCTCTTCATTAAGCTTCACAGGCAGGGGTGGCATCTGCTTCATCACCTCTGGTACGTCATTTAAGCTGCAAGAGATACAAATAATCTCTGTCAGCCAGAAACTCGTCTGTTGACTAATTTTTGGTCATTACATCAATGTGCTAAGAATAATAACTAACTTCATATAGTAGCATGAAAGAGTAGTATAACGACTAATGAACACCTTAATGGAATAGTAGTATGATTAGCCCAAAGAATTCATGGACACAGTAGTCAAGGCAGTGGATAGTCTTACATAAAGCAAAGATTTAAAATTTTAATTCTCACCAAGGTACAACCTCAACTCAAATGGATTATCTATTTTAAAGCATGTAATTCAAAGAGTCCAGCCTTGGTGATATAAAGTTTTCCAAATTGTATACTAAACCGGGGTCGATACAGTAGAATTGAAAGAGCCAGGAGCTAACTCTGGTAGTTAGAAACCACAGGCTTTTCTTGTGCATTTTTTAGGTCTAATAAATACAAAAGATTTGGAGTAGTCTGTGTTTTCTTGTGTTCCCTGAAAAACATATGAATGGAAGCAATGTTAATTTTCTTAGATATTCTTTAACATATCCATTTTTACTAAATTTTGTATAAAAAGTTGTTTAAGTAGTTGAAGCAAATTTTTGTTCAGGCTATTACCATAAATTAGTTCATAACTCTTTGTGTCAATTAACCAGAAACTTCAACTATACAACTGATCATAATTTTTATTGTCTTCGAGTCTTAAACTTAAATTTGTGTTTTATTCTTTATCATAAGAAAACATTGAATAATTTATACTATATGCCAACATAGCCTAATTTTTCCAAGTAAATTAAACTAACATACCTTTGGCAGGCCTTACCATTCCAAGTAAAAAGATACAAGTTCAAAAATGATGTGTTTATACGAAAAATAGAAATAATCATAGTTACCAGTTCACTAACAAATCCTTCCCCAGACCAACTAATGCTGCTATAAATTATAAGTAAACTTAAGGTAGGTAGAAACTAACAAAAATATACCATTGGTCTGCTTTCTACAGTAATATTATTCCCTGTCATATTTACACCCCCGTAAAATACATCAGAATCTAACCATCAACTTACTGATATATGGTCTATAAAGGCCTTCTAGGCATCTAATTAAGATATTAGAAAATTTGGTAACTTAGCTATCGTGGTATAAGAGCTCATAATAAGGGAGGTCCAAATTTAAACCTGATGACCTCAATTTTGTTTTAATTTTATTTTGCAAGTTAAGGTTGAATATTTCCCCAGAAGATGGCTCTTAGAGGTCCACTTCTAAATAGTAAAAAGTAGCATTTTCAGTAGGAGGTAACGCCAAAGATATATAATCTAACTAAGCTTCTATAGTCTATACTAACACCTGGAGGCCTAAAACAAAACAAAAAAAAATTAAAAAAGGACAGTGGAGCACCAAATTTCCTTTAGTGCTTAAAGACCAAAGTATTTTTACGGACAACATCCTGACATTGTATGACACCAAATGTATTAAAATAAACACTCATGCAAATGAAATAAAACCAGGGTACAGTAAACCAGAGAAACTGTGATGGAGAGTATAATGTAAACTTTAACATGGAAATAGGGGAAAAAGCCTTATATATCAAAGTCATATGATAGTCTGTAATCTCAAATTTTTCCAGATTTGAAACATTAATAACTCTAATAATACTACGCTTATCAATAATAATAATAATAATAATGGTAGATTTTTAAGAATCTTGCTGTATTTTATAAAAATGCCAGATTAAGTCTTAGAACGTCGGCTCTTGTTTTCAGACTTTCCCTTTGTACCAGAATTTGCTGGTGGAATCTGATCTCCATTCATTGTATCCCTCGGAGCATCATGATATTGTTCGACTTCTGAGAAGCTCTTTGATGTATTTTCTGGATCAGGTAGAAGTTGGTCTGAATTTTTATGATCATCTGGTGTTTTTCTCTTGTTCTGTAGGTGACGTTTGGATGGTTCCTTGGTTTGATGGGCCAAGTTATGTTCTGGCTTGTCTTCGAGAGAATCAATTTTTGAAATGGCAGTTGGTCTTGTCATTTCCACTTTTTCTATGTCCGTCACTGTGAACCCTTCTCTATGCTGAACTGTATTGTATTGATTCAGTTTTAGCTTAAATATGCAGGTCCTGCCCACCATGTTATGCCCACCATGTTATTTAAAACCGATGGAATAATTTCTGGGGTTGCGTTCTGTAGCACGAGAACTAACATATGTAATGATTAAAAAATATAATACGATTGTATTAAGGGAAGCATTTATAATGGGTTATAAAGTTGAATACCTGGTCAGTGTTGAGTAAATGTTGTGCTGAGACTTTTATTAGCTGCATGACATGTCTATCAAATATGACAAACGACGTATCGGAAGTTGAATCCTGAACTGCAAGTGTTACTTTATATACCGGTATGGGTTTTGTTTCATCTGAACATTTGATACATTGGCCAAAGTCATTCATTTTTTTACTGCACTTGTTGCACCCAGTATAATACCATCCATGGGCGGGAAATAAGCCAATCACCGTTGCTTTAGTATAGAATTCAATAAACTGCACATTAAATTAACAGCAGACAATGTGTATTGTGAATAAATAAGCCTTCTGGTATAGTTTGCAACATGAGTGCCGAAAATTATGCTTGTTATTTCTTACATTTTTTCCATGCGGTAGTTGTGCTTCAAACAGTTCTGCTATTGGTACAGTTTCAACATTCGCCGTAATCGGTTGGTCCTGGCTCCTCATAGATGGCACAAGTGTGGGAATTATAGTATTTTCCAATTTCGTACTTTCACATAGTGTTGTGACAGCTTCGTGGTCAATGTTGAAAAAGTACTGTGTTGAACTGCTTGACCACAACACAATTTCTCCTACAAAGTTGCGAGATGACAGTGATTAAGATTATATGAGCTATTATTAAGAAAAGTTTGAAAACAATTGAATTGTTACCTCTGACAAGTCTTGTGGAAGTTCCAGTTATGATAACGACGACATTTGGCTGGTTGTACTCATTTTTCCGGTTGAGGAAATCAAATGCTTGATTCTCCCACAGTGTGAGTGTTATCTCATCCCTGAAAAAGAAATAGTAATATCCATGTATAAAGAAGATTTCTTAACCATGTTATGTATACCAATGTATATTTTTTGGGTTGAAATTCTTGCACGTGTGTAATAAAAACCAACCTTTCGTCTGAGAGGACAATATCTAATGACTTCTTCCCGCTTTTTGCAGTTTGTATATCGGTATAGTCTTTCAATTTTCCCGGTGGACATAAACCATGCGACCAATTACACACATCTTTTTCTTTCGCCGCTGCCATATCTTTCCGGTGTTATCCCAAAAATATTTTTCAGGGAACTCAACAAAGGTTAATTCCCTAGCAGCTGGATCTTCTCGATTTACTCGAAACCACTGAACAAACATAGTTGCATTAGGGTCTATTCTGTCCACAACTATCGTCAAAGGCTCGTCTTCTCGAAAGTAAACTTGTTGTTCATTCTCTAAATGAAACACTAATTTTATAACAACTGGTTTGTGATGGTGAATAGGAGATTCAAATATACACCAACACGCCTCTGCAGAAGAAAGATAGCGGCATGAAACATATTCTTCCACTTCATTAATGATTAGTCCATATTTTTGCATATTTAAGTGCCTATCTTTTGTTTATTTTCGTAGTATTAACCGCTTATTTATTTTATTTCAGGAAATTGTAGATAAATAAAGAAAGAAGAGAAAAGGCAAGAAAATGGAAGAAAAAGAAAAGAAAAGAAGAAAATCAAAAAGAGTTGGCAAGCAAGGGGACACATGGAGGGCTATGATCTACCCAACACACATCACACATGGATGGATTAGATTTAGCCACCCTACCCCTAAACCCTAGAATTCTAGTTATAAATACCCCCACCCCTTACTTGTAATCACAATCTTTTTAACCTAGTTTTTTCCTAGTTGGTAGGTAGTATAGTGCTAGATCTTCTTTTGCCTCTCAATTTCATACCATAATTGTAAACACTTTTTATTTTAGTGCAAATTTTCTTTTAGCTTGATCTTGTGTTGTCTCTATTTTCTTTCTACAAGTAATATGATTCTTAGTACCACCATATATGCTTAAGGGCTTTTGGGAAATGAAGAATCATTGAGCTTGTGAGTAGTATAGATTTGTGATCTCTTAAATTAGTAAATTAAATCTTAGCACAAAATTAATTTGTGTTAGGGTTTAAATTTAAAACCCCAAATTATTCTGTTTCTAGTTTTATGAATAAATTTGCTGAGTAATTTTTGTTAAAAGAAAGTAATTAGAACCCTCGTTTAGCAGCCCACTCATGCACTCTATTTTAGATATTATATTGTTATGCTCTGTTTTAACTACTAAATCATTTCCCCTGTTTTCAGTATCAAATAACAAAACCCACCTTGGCTGCAGTTTCTTCCACCGAGTCAAGTACTGAGTCATGACTCATGTGTCCTTTATTTTCGCCGATTTATCACACTAGTTGTAGCTTTTCTTGCTTAATTGAATGCTTGGTTTTGTATTGAGTTTCTCTCCGAGTTGCTATGTTTAAGTGCTGCTTCGCCGAGTTTTAGTTTTCTGATATGCCGAGTCGGTGTGTCCAGATTTGGCTGCTCCGTTTTCTTTGATTAGTGTTCTGAGTCGAGTTGTATGAGTCCCCGAGTCGCGAGTCTGTGGTGTTAGTTCTGCCGAGTTGCGATTTGGGTTTGAATTTGTAGTTTAGTTTGTTAGTCTGGGTTTGTAAATCGAGGCTGCCATTTCCGAGTTTCTTGCTTCGAGTCTGTTTTGCTGCTTTGTTGAATCGTTGTTCGCTGTTCCGAGTCTAATACTGAGTCTTTGTCCGAGTCGTTTGTGTTGTTTAAATCACTGAGTTGCTAGCCTGAGTTTCTTTTCATCTTTGCTGGGTTTGTGTTGCGAGTTTCGTTCTGTTGAGTTTCGAGTCACCATGGCTGTAATGCCGAGTTGTGGTTTAAATTTAGTTTCTGTTGGCTGAGTCGTCCGAGTTAAATGCTGAGTTCAGTGTCCTGCTTCTTTAAACTGAGTTCTGAGTTTTTTTTTTGTGCTTTTATTTGTAGCTATCATTTCGCCAGTTTGTTATGTATCGAGTCGAGGTCGTGTTTTCTTGTTTAAGTTATATATGTTGTGTATTAAGACTATTTCGATTAGCTAAGTAGCCAAGTAGGTCCCTGTATTGAGTTTGGATGCTTGCGAGTATTTGTTACAGTAATTGGTTACTATGGATCGGTTTTGCGTTAGTTGCTTTTTTTTTGGTTTTGTTTTTAAGTTCTAAATTCAATCGATTTATTAGCTGCTGAGTGATTTAGTTGGGTTTTAACTTTAAGTTTTGTATTTCTTTTTATAATCATAAAGATTAGTTTTTAAAACAAACCCTCTTCAAAATTTGTTCTAATTCGCCTAGGTTAATTATTAAGGATTTGCGAAAAATGATTTTAATCTTTGTGGACGAATCATAAATATTAAAACGAAGATCGTGCGCTTGCGATTTAAAAAAGTAATATTTTAAGCACATCAAGTTTTTGGCGCCGCTGCCGGGGACTAAAATTAATTTTTCGCACCTTTATTTTTAATCTTTCGGATTAGTTTGTTTCTCACTATTTTTGTTTTTATTTCGAGGAGGATTATTCGGGAATTATGGAGTAAAGTGGACAAATTTTGCTCGGAATTTGGAAGCTTGCTTTGGTAAACCGTATCTCCCCACTTTTTCGTCTTTATTTAGAAAATCACAAACAAATTTGAAAATTGAAAAAACACAAACAAATCAAAATCCAAAAGTATTAGATAGAATTAAAATATGTGTTGCATCATGCATTTAATCACTTAGGGCACATCATTTAGATTTTAATTTTTTGTTTTTAAATTTTCGTACCTTAAATTGTGGTGATCGCTGGAGGACCCTAAGGTGCGTTAATTTCTTTCTTTTTTCTAGATTAAAACACGTAGTTTAGAGCATCCATATTTGTTTATCGCTTTTATTATCCCGTTGTGTGGTGCATCATTTTAAATAAATCTTAAGGGCAAAACCACTCATAAGATAAGGGAAGGGATTTCATCACTCTTTCCTTGGCCCACAACGACTTAATTACTTCATTTTGCATTTCCCTAGCCTTTTAATAAAATTGAATTAGACGTTAGCCCCTAGGATTTCGCGCTCAACTAGGAAGGTACCTAAAAGACGAGGTAATCTTTAATTATTCCGACTTTTCGGTGTCTAGGACAAGCGAAAGCTTACCTGGCCGATTAAGGTTTGGTGTCTAAGCGCGGAGATTGGCCTCTTGGCAATGCCTGCTCCAAACTGGCCAGACCGGTCCGAATAATTTTGGATTTATCGAGTTTTTGGTGGTCCTTAAAGTTAGGAGCAAGGTCTAGTTCAATTCTTTTTAAGGAACCCTAGATTTAGGTTTTTCTTTCTCTTTTACACCCTTTCTTTTGTGTGTTTTAATTTTTCGCACTTATTTGCTACGTGTTTACTATCTAGTTTATGCGAACTACTTGGGTTAGGAGCGAATCGTCTAGATTAATTAGACCGATCATCGAGATTCCCTCGTCCTATTCGGATTCCGAAACCCTAGAAGTTCCAGAACCGATAGTTAGCATGGCGTTGTCTCTTAAAGACCGTTGTTACCCGTCCCGTTCCGCTCAACCTTCGTGCATCACCCTTCCTCCCATTAATGGGAATAATTTCGAGATTAAGGCACATCACATTAGTATGTTGCCTAAGTTTTTAGGGAGTGATGGTGAGGATCCCTACCTTTTTATCCAAGAATTTGAGGAGGTTTGCGGTTTGCAAAAACTCCAACAATTAAGTGAAGACTCCATTCGGCTTAGACTAATCAACTTCGCTTTAAAAGAAAATGCTAAAAAATGGTTATATAGTCTTCCCGTTAATTCTATTTCCACGTGGGAGGGGTTTGTGGTAGTGTTTCTTAAAAAGTATTTTCCAAACCATAAGACTACTCGAATTACAAATGAAATAAATCAATTTCGACAAAAGGAAAATGAGTCTTTTTGGATTTTCTTTGATCGTTTCAAAAATCTTCTATCACAATGCCCCCACCACGGAATAGAAAAATGGAGACTTTGCAAGATAGTTTACGAGGCCTTAGATAGTCAAACCACCGCGTTATTAGAGTCTATGTGCCAAGGTAAATTCATGGAAAAAGATGAGGATCAAGGGTGGGAATTTTTCGAGGATTTAGCGGAAAAGACTATGATGTGGGAGTCAACTAGGGAGCCCAAAAAGTCGATCGAGTCGTCTAGCTCTAGGGGTTTGCACTCGATAGGAAACAATGTGGCAACCGATGCCAAATTAGCTACCCTAACTAGGAGACTCGAAGCTTTAGAAACTAGTAAACCTCCCCCACAAATGTCCATATTCCCTAATTACAATTTTCAAAATCCCGGAACCCAACCTTCGCACGAACTTGAACAAGTAAATGCGATGTTCCAAAATCCTAGGAATGATGCATTTGCACCCACTTACAATCCCGGGTGGAGGAATCACCCGAATTTCTCGTGGACCCAAGGTCAAAATTTTCAACCTCCACAACCAAATTTTCAAAGGCCCAACCCAAACTCTTGCCCAACCCAAAGTCCGAACTCATTTCCTAACCCAATTCAAACACCTTTGAACCCTCCTGGTTTTAATGATTCGGATAAACGTCTTAATTCCTTAGAAAAGAGTTTGGAAGCCTTAGTTAAATCGCAAACTAATTTGACTCAATCTCAACATACTTTCATGACAACCCTAACCCAAGATAGACAAATTTTGCATTCTAATGTGCAAGCCGTGTCTAAGTTAGAGGCCCAATTGAGTCAATTAGCTAGCGCGTTGTGTGAGCGAGAGAAGAACAAGTTCCCAAGTCAACCCGAGGTCAACCCTAAGTTTCCTCTCAATCAAAGACCTCACGAGAATGTTAATGCAATCATCTCTCTAAGGTCGGGAAACCAAGTGGATAACAAAGTAGGTGAGAACGTTAATGAAAATGAGGAGTCGATTCCTAAACAAAACCCTTCTTTGTCTAGCACTATTTATGATAGGCCCGAGTGCTCTAGAATCCGTGAGTCTATGAGTGAACCTAGTCCTGGGCCCATCTCTCAAAAGCCCAACGAAGAAGTTTATAAGCCAAAGGTGCCTTACCCACAAAGACTCATTCGCCCTAAACAATCGGCCCAAATGGAACAAATTCTAGAGGTTTTCAAACAAGTCAAGATTAACATTCCTCTTTTAGATGCCATTCAACAAGTTCCTTCTTATGCCAAGTGTCTAAAAGATTTGTGTACCCATAAGAGAACCACTCATGTTCCAAAGAAAGCCTTTTTGACATCTCAAGTTAGCTCGATTCTCTCGAATCAAATTCCCGTGAAATATAAAGACCCCGGTTGTCCTACAATTTCTTGTGTCATAGGCAATACTTTTGTGGATAAGGCGTTACTTGATTTAGGAGCGAGTGTGAATCTTCTTCCTTTCTCGGTCTACCAAGCCCTAGGTTTAGGGGATCTCAAGACCACCAATATGACCCTTCAACTTGCCGATCGTTCTATTAAAATGCCTAAGGGGATTATTGAGGATGTTTTGATCAAAATCGGTGACTTTATTTTTCCCGTTGACTTTGTTGTTCTCGAGACTCAACCCGTCTTGAATCCTAAGAACCAAATTCCTATCATTTTAGGACGACCTTTTCTTGCTACATCCAACGCCTTAATCAATTGTAGGAATGGTTCGATGAAACTCACATTTGGAAACATGACCATTGATTTAAACATTTTTAATGTAGGAAAAGAACCCAATGAGCTTTATGAGCAACCTATAGGGGTCAATGTGGTCAACAAGTTTGTCACATGGTCTAGCTTTGAGGATAGTGAGATTGAGTCTCTTCTCAACGAGGATTTCAAAGTCAACAACGAGAAGAATAGAGAATATCACGAGTCTTTGAGAGAGTTGACCTCGGAGGAGATGTTAGGAGAATTGAACGACATTTGTTCAAAATGGGAAACTCCACCCGAGATGGTTAGTGTTGACCCTAGGCCCGATTTTGAGAGTCATGTAGGTGAACCACCGACATTTGACTCATTGTTCCATTATTCACATAGCGCCTTAGGAAGAGATGACACCGTTTCTTACATCGTTCCTAGTGATTTATCCTATGACCATAATTGCATAGTTTCGAATTTGCTTGATAATAAAGAAGCATTAAGTTGGTTTAGGGAGAACATTAGTGATACTTGTCGTATAGGGATGAACGATTGTCGCATTCTAGAGAAAGTCTTTGTGCATAAAAATTTTCGAAAACATTTTGACTCTTTCTCGAAGCTCCCTCCCATCTTTCCTTCCGGAATTGGCTGATTCGTTTCCGTCTTTGAACCTTCCCTCATGAAGTTCAGGTTTGGGGAAGGAGATGTGTGAGTGTGTGGGTTGTTTAAGTGTTTCATTTGTTAATAAAAATCCCCTTCATCTCCTATTCAGGTATTTTTCCTCTTTACTCTCTCATTTCAATTCTCTCTTTTGCATACATTGAGGACAATGCATGATTTAGGTATGGGGAGGGCTTTAGTGTAATTCTTAAAAAACGAAAAAAAAAACCCTAAAAAATTGAAAATTTAGAAAAATCCAAAAATAGAGATGTTTTAGCTAAGTTGTCTTTCCCTCACTCGAACTTTAGGAGTAGTTGGTGTTTAGCATATTTTCGAAAAATATATATATGTAGTGTCTTTTAGATAATTTGAACGTAGTTGAGTAAGGTTGTCTTTTTGAAACTTGTATCGACCGATTTGTACTCTTAATTCCAAGATGGCACACACTTTTGCACGAGACCTTTGATGGAGAGATTGTCTAGTGATATTATTCGATACCTGAGAGAGAACCCACATGTTGAAACAATGTCGAATCGAACCTTTGCGAATAAATAAAAAAAAGAGAGAAAAAGAAAAAAAAAATAGAAAAAAAAGAAGAAGGAATAACTACTTCAATACCCATTGTTCTTTATAGATAAAATCTTTAGATAAATGGGCAAAAGTAGATTGGCTAGTCTCGTTTTGTGGCCTTTGTTACTCGAGTTATTAAGTCCGTCGGGGGATTTCAAAACCTAGTGCCCTAATACCGTTTGGTTTGGGAGTCACTGACCCAAAGCTCGCTACATGGGTAACATTGTTTGCCTAAGAAAACGGACAAAATAAAGTCAATACAAAAAAAAAAGAAAAAAAGAAAAAAAAGAAGAATACAAGTTTGTGAAGTTTGGCTAGATATTTGTTTCGATAGAGATTGGGTCAGTTCAAAATTGGTTGAAAAAGAGAAAGTGTTCTTAGACAATTAGGATCCATCAAAGGCCTTAAATTACTTACACTCCTTGGATTTCTAGTAAATCTTTGTGTCGATGCAAGTAGATTAGAGACAACTGTATCTTGATTATTAGTAGATGACTCTTTAAGTCGTATTTTCCTTAAAAACGCTTTTTGTTAACACCAACGAAATTAGAGTAGAGTCGAGTAGACACTTGCTAGAATGTCTCGAAGATTTTATGGGTATATCTTCTGTAAACCCTTAGGAGACAAAACTCCTCTTGTAGAGATCGTCTACGAGTTTAACGGGTTGGTGAACCTAAAATCACCCGTCACACCTACGAAAAGGAGCCTAGGAATCGCATCTAGTTTTCTTAGTTTATTTTCTTTTCTTTTGATTTTTACTCGAGGACGAGCAAAAGATAGGTATGGGGAAGTTTGATTAGTCCATATTTTTGCATATTTAAGTGCCTATCTTTTGTTTATTTTCGTAGTATTAACCGCTTATTTATTTTATTTCAGGAAATTGTAGATAAATAAAGAAAGAAGAGAAAAGGCAAGAAAATGGAAGAAAAAGAAAAGAAAAGAAGAAAATCAAAAAGAGTTGGCAAGCAAGGGGACACATGGAGGGCTATGATCTACCCAACACACATCACACATGGATGGATTAGATTTAGCCACCCTACCCCTAAACCCTAGAATTCTAGTTATAAATACCCCCACCCCTTACTTGTAATCACAATCTTTTTAACCTAGTTTTTTCCTAGTTGGTAGGTAGTATAGTGCTAGATCTTCTTTTGCCTCTCAATTTCATACCATAATTGTAAACACTTTTTATTTTAGTGCAAATTTTCTTTTAGCTTGATCTTGTGTTGTCTCTATTTTCTTTCTACAAGTAATATGATTCTTAGTACCACCATATATGCTTAAGGGCTTTTGGGAAATGAAGAATCATTGAGCTTGTGAGTAGTATAGATTTGTGATCTCTTAAATTAGTAAATTAAATCTTAGCACAAAATTAATTTGTGTTAGGGTTTAAATTTAAAACCCCAAATTATTCTGTTTCTAGTTTTATGAATAAATTTGCTGAGTAATTTTTGTTAAAAGAAAGTAATTAGAACCCTCGTTTAGCAGCCCACTCATGCACTCTATTTTAGATATTATATTGTTATGCTCTGTTTTAACTACTAAATCATTTCCCCTGTTTTCAGTATCAAATAACAAAACCCACCTTGGCTGCAGTTTCTTCCACCGAGTCAAGTACTGAGTCATGACTCATGTGTCCTTTATTTTCGCCGATTTATCACACTAGTTGTAGCTTTTCTTGCTTAATTGAATGCTTGGTTTTGTATTGAGTTTCTCTCCGAGTTGCTATGTTTAAGTGCTGCTTCGCCGAGTTTTAGTTTTCTGATATGCCGAGTCGGTGTGTCCAGATTTGGCTGCTCCGTTTTCTTTGATTAGTGTTCTGAGTTGAGTTGATGAGTTATGCTAGTTGGTGTGGTTTCGTGTCGACTGCTAGCGTGAGTTTTAGTTTAATCCGTTAAGCTTTCTCTTAGGTTTGCTTTTATGTGTTATTTGTGTTATATATTGCCTCCTGGGTTCTGTTCTTATGTCCTGAGTTTCCGAGTTTTAAAGCAGAGTGTTGAGTCGTGCATCGAGTTTGGTAACTTTGTTTTTAATTTGATTTAGTGAGCCGCTAGTTTAATTTTTAAATAGAGTGTTTGTTAGATTTGTTTCGTGATTTATTTTGTTTATTAGTCTAGCATCGAGTCACTTGTGTTTTGATCTGTTGAGTATTCTACTTCTTTTTCTTTTTAAATAATTAAGATGGGTGTGATTGGCTATTCGATTAAGAAAACAAGGTCATGCCGAATGATTCCTAATTGATTTATCTTCTATTTCTCAAATTTGTTAATTTAAGTTTTGTACTTCTTTTCATAATCATAAAAATTAGTTTTTAAAACAAACCCTCTTCACATTAATTGTTCTAATTCGCCTAGGTTAATTATTAAAGGATTGCGAAAATTAATTTTTAATCTCTGTGGACGAATCATAAATATTAAAACGGTGATCGTGCGCTTGCGATAAAAAGGTAATCATTTGTAGCACATCAAGTTTTTGTTAAAAGAAAGTAATTAGAACCCTCGTTTAGCAGCCCACTCATGCACTCTATTTTAGATATTATATTGTTATGCTCTGTTTTAACTACTAAATCATTTCCCCTGTTTTCAGTATCAAATAACAAAACCCACCTTGGCTGCAGTTTCTTCCACCGAGTCAAGTACTGAGTCATGACTCATGTGTCCTTTATTTTCGCCGATTTATCACACTAGTTGTAGCTTTTCTTGCTTAATTGAATGCTTGGTTTTGTATTGAGTTTCTCTCCGAGTTGCTATGTTTAAGTGCTGCTTCGCCGAGTTTTAGTTTTCTGATATGCCGAGTCGGTGTGTCCAGATTTGGCTGCTCCGTTTTCTTTGATTAGTGTTCTGAGTCGAGTTGTATGAGTCCCCGAGTCGCGAGTCTGTGGTGTTAGTTCTGCCGAGTTGCGATTTGGGTTTGAATTTGTAGTTTAGTTTGTTAGTCTGGGTTTGTAAATCGAGGCTGCCATTTCCGAGTTTCTTGCTTCGAGTCTGTTTTGCTGCTTTGTTGAATCGTTGTTCGCTGTTCCGAGTCTAATACTGAGTCTTTGTCCGAGTCGTTTGTGTTGTTTAAATCACTGAGTTGCTAGCCTGAGTTTCTTTTCATCTTTGCTGGGTTTGTGTTGCGAGTTTCGTTCTGTTGAGTTTCGAGTCACCATGGCTGTAATGCCGAGTTGTGGTTTAAATTTAGTTTCTGTTGGCTGAGTCGTCCGAGTTAAATGCTGAGTTCAGTGTCCTGCTTCTTTAAACTGAGTTCTGAGTTTTTTTTTTGTGCTTTTATTTGTAGCTATCATTTCGCCAGTTTGTTATGTATCGAGTCGAGGTCGTGTTTTCTTGTTTAAGTTATATATGTTGTGTATTAAGACTATTTCGATTAGCTAAGTAGCCAAGTAGGTCCCTGTATTGAGTTTGGATGCTTGCGAGTATTTGTTACAGTAATTGGTTACTATGGATCGGTTTTGCGTTAGTTGCTTTTTTTTTGGTTTTGTTTTTAAGTTCTAAATTCAATCGATTTATTAGCTGCTGAGTGATTTAGTTGGGTTTTAACTTTAAGTTTTGTATTTCTTTTTATAATCATAAAGATTAGTTTTTAAAACAAACCCTCTTCAAAATTTGTTCTAATTCGCCTAGGTTAATTATTAAGGATTTGCGAAAAATGATTTTAATCTTTGTGGACGAATCATAAATATTAAAACGAAGATCGTGCGCTTGCGATTTAAAAAAGTAATATTTTAAGCACATCAATTAATATTGACATTTTGTTTAGTGTCATTGGTAACTACAGCATCAGCTGTCTGAACAACGACAGTTGCTCTGTCTGGACCTTTATTCACGTATTTAAACATATACTTGATCAAACGCCCTTGATTACACCATTCAATGTTTATATGAGCCTGATACTTCACAAGAAGCCCCCTGTTGTATGGAACAACAAACCTGGAGATTGATATACAATAGAAATAAGTTAGGTAGGTAGAATTACAACCCATACAGTTCTATTCAATTACTAATATGTAAAATAAGAACCTGTTGTCAATTTCAATATCTTTTTCTTTGAAGTGTATAGTATGCTTGTCATCCCGACGTCTGTAGACTGCATAACCATTGGAGTCAATTGTAGTTTCATTTGTGAATTCTTTCGGATAGTATTTGGTACATTTTCCATCCTTCATGCACGGGCACTCTATGTTGTATGCTCCACATGGGCCATGGATCATATGCCTTGAAACAACATCATACCCGATTTCATCACTTTCTTTGTCAGGAATTTCAGCACATATTAACTGGTCAATGTCATCAGTTGAGTGACACTTGTCAGATTGCTCAAGCCACACAATTATATGTGCATGGGGTAAGCCCCTTTTCTGAAATTCAATGGTATATGCAACTGCAAAGGAAACATAATCACGAGTGAGTGAACATTTATGACAATAATTTATTCTTCAAATAGAAAATTTAAAAGGAAAATCATCCTAAACTTTTATATTTGCCCATTATCTGTGTTTTTGACATTGATAATAGGAGTTTATCTTTTATATTTGGTATAAAGTATTCCATTTTTCGTAAAATTGTATGCCTTAGAGGTTTTAATTTAGTATTATTACATTATAAGATCCTTTAACCTCTATATATAACTCTAATGAATTGTATACCGATTCGGTAACAAACAGATCAACAACAATTAATTAATAAAATTAAATATATAATATGTGAGTGGGAAAATAAATAATAATAATATAAATAATATCAATATTTATTTATAATAGATAAGTATGTAACTTTTAATTTAAATAGGTAATAAAAGAAGCAAGGAATACATTAAAGAGAAAGTATGTAACTTATAATTTAATAGTATGTGCTTACCTACCATATCTTTTTCGTATATAGGGATTTAGTTTAATACATGGATTATGCCTTCACCTCTATTAGGTGAGGCATAATTAGTTTGTTTTTATAGCTAAATTTGACAAAAAGAACCGAAAGTACTATAGACATTAAGATATTGTATATCATATCACAAAAGATATGGCTCTAGTATAAGGAAGGAAAACAAATTTTAATAAAAAATGCCATGACTCCTCTGGTGATGTTTCATTTTCTACAATAATTAAATGTGAAACTGAGGCACAGGGGCTGATGGTTTGAAATTAGCAAACCTAGTTCTATTTTTTTTACAGTACTATTTTATTAACTAAATGAGAATCCCATATACTCTTGCTTGTCATTTCCCGAAAGAATATCCTAAGTCAAACAGTAAAAACAATCTCACATCTAAATGATGGACCAAACTGGTGCCTTTATTTGAAACACACACCTCCACTTCTAAAGAGGTTCTAGGATCACCCTTCATAGTACAGAGCTCAACGAAAAAGGTAGCAATAAAAGGTGTTTTATTTTGTCTCTAACTGTAAGAACCATCAGTAAACTATGTACATGAAAATGTAAGGTTAATAGCATTGGTTGTTCAGGGATGATAGATTGAAACAATTGTATCTCGATTCGGTACAAACAGATCAACAACAATTAATTAATAAAATTAAATATATAATATGTGAGTGGGAAAATAAATAATAATAATATAAATAATATCAATATTTATTTATAATAGATATGTATGTAACTTTTAATTTAAATAGGTGATAAAAGAAGTAAGGAATACATTAAAGGGAGAGTATGTAACTTATAATTTAATAGTATGTGCTTACCTACCATATCTTTTTCGTATATAGGGATTTAGGTTAATACATGGATTATGCCTTCACCTCTATTTTTGATATCATTTAAATAGTATTGTGATGTTGCTCAACCTGTTCCCTGAAAATTAAGGCAGGTTAGTGATAAAATTATACAGTCATGTGAAGAAAACATGCTGTTAAATCAGGACACCGTTGTTCTAGTTTGCTGGACAACTAAACTTATATATTCACATACATATTAAAATGCAAAACAGCTGAGGCATAAGATTAATTAAGTCATATTATAATTTATATTTGCATCATAAGAATAGTCGATTCATTAGAGTCATTGCTGTGTAGTGGTACTGCAATGAAATGCTGATGAAATGTAGTAAGGGGTTTGCTTCTATTTGTAGTGTTATGAGTGTAAGAATGTTACCTGGTCTTTTCTAAAATCATAAGATTATACCTTAAGTTTTTTTTTGTCAGGATTATACCTTAAGTTCAAACAGTTAAAATCATAAAATTAGTCATGTGAAGAAAACATGCTGTTAAATCAGGACACCGTTGTTCTAGTTTGCTGGACAACTAAACTTATATATTCACCTACATATTAAAATGCAAAACAGCTGAGGCATAAGAATGATTAAGTCATATTATAATTTATATTTGCATCATAAGAATAGTCAATTCATACTAAAAATTTACAGTTGCATCAATTAGCACACTTGTAAGGACACATGAAATGAAAGGAAAATATAAAAACCATACACTGCTTGAAATAAATTATTACCTCCAATGACTTTTCCAAGAACATGGTTATCTGTCAAATCTTCTAGAAGCAATTCAAGCTTAATCTTGAACACTCTAGCCATAACATCGGGCCTATCGGCTGGGATACAGTGTGGCACCTTATCACAATACTCCTTGATTTCTGGCCACTGTGGATTGCATGTGAATGTAATGAACAGATCCGGGCTTCCGAATTTTCTGCAAATAGCCATACAATCTTGATAATTTTGTTGCATGTAATGGGGGCTACCTGTAAATGAGGATGGCAATACAATCCGTTTTCCAATTGTAGAAGCATTAGTATCTCCTTTATTAACAGAATCAACAACATTGTTATATAGATCAGACCTCAATATTGTTTGGTGTGTTAAGACCCATGTAAGCCTAGTATGTTCAATACATGCCCATGCATCAACCACAAACTGCAAGAATAACCGCCCCCCGCCAATTAAGGTATGCCCTTCCGCATCTCTGTATTGAAGTCTGTAACAATAATATTCTCTGATGGTAACCACATCTCTTTTATTTCCTGATTTTTCACTTACCCCTGAATGTAAGATATCAATTCTG
The DNA here is from genome assembly GCF_001625215.2 of Daucus carota subsp. sativus. Taxonomy (NCBI): domain Eukaryota; kingdom Viridiplantae; phylum Streptophyta; class Magnoliopsida; order Apiales; family Apiaceae; genus Daucus; species Daucus carota. Next base: position 15,098,766 of record NC_030387.2, read on the forward strand.
AAACCATCTTCACCCCACGGGAATAGAAGCGGGTACTGGAGGGACATATAACATGGATGGAGTACTGAAATCCTATGAAGAAATCCATCATGAGGGTGTACAACTATATCCCTATCATCTGCTAGATTACTGTTTGCAACTAAACCTGCAAAGTCGTAGGCATTGGTTGGAACATTACTTTCTCGACCATCTGTGTCCCTATTTGCAATTAAACGCAACTTTCCTGGAATTACTTCTGATTCTTTGTATCTATCTCGAACTTGTCTATATATATCCACCAAAGCATTCACTCGGTGCAACATCACAGATAGGCATTCTGTTATTTCACTATCAAGGGATTCTTCAGAATTGGGAAAATTCATACGCTTGCTAACCTGTTCCTGTTTATCGTACATATATATTTGCGAGAAAACTGGCTTCTTGGATTCTTCAGCAAACAATGAACCTATTTGATGGTAAAGTACACCATGAATACGATAAACAAAAGGTCCACGCCCATTATTAATACTTTTATCCATATTAGCCCCAACAGAAGTAAACCCGAATGCGTTGTTGTACATCCGGATGTTATTTTGGAACATAGTTCTTTTAGGATTACTCCGATCTAGTAATGCTTTCAACTCAGAAGGAGTCTCTCGTAATAGTGGCAAGCGCACCTTTCCATTGCCACAACACAAAGAAAACTTATTTGATTTCGACAGGTATTCCTTCTCTGTTTGCTCAAACCTCCACATCAAAGCCCCGTAGTGACAACAAATTTTATCCGCACTTCCTATATCAAGTATTAAATTGCTCGATGCTGCATCATAAATACATTGAAATCACAAACATGTTTGATAAACATGTGAGACATGCCATAAGCATTCTACTATATCATAATTTATACAAAAGTCAAATTCGAGATTACCAAATTTTGCCTTGTTCGATTTTATCTTGGTCCTCATCCTCTTACTCACTAATGGTAAAGCTGCAATAAGATATATATATATATGTTTAAAAACAATTGTTTCGTAATTATCCATTTAAATATTCAGATAGCTCAAACAACCTGCAAACTTTTGAGGAGTCCTGACAATTACTTTAGAAGCATCACATTCCACATTGTGTTCTTCATTCTCTGCATAGTTTATTTATGCTTGCATAAGAGCCTTTACTTAAAAAATGACATACAATAACCAATGTTATTATTGCATTCATACATTTCATATGATTACTCGGGATATTTGAAATAAACATTAATAAGTATGGTTAAAGAATGTGAGTCATCCAATCAATCATCAAAATCACTTGTTTAAAATATAATATAAACTCTAATGGAAAAGCAAAACAGAAATATACCTTTTCGATACGCCTGATGTCGTTTGTTCTTGCGTTCTTCTCTTTTCTCTGTACCAACTATATATTGCAATTGTAAAATCATCATCATGTCAGATAATTTGAAAACGCAGTATGTCATTTATAAAGTATGCAGCAAAACTCTTATTTCTATATACATAAATATTTCTGGATTTACCATAGTTTTATAAACAGAAATCTGACAATAAAATATAAACACTTCACAACAATACCAGTTGAAATATAGAGGAGTGTCGGTGTAAAAATAGGAATTCACAAATGAAGGTACCATTTTGATATTGTGAACGTCTTTTCTTGTTTTGTGTTTCCCGTTGTTCAGCTACAAAAGGTGACCAAACAAATATTAAGAAATATGTTACCAACTTTGTGCTTTACTTTAATATTAGTACCACGCACTCGAATAATCATAGAGGAATTAAATTAAAAAGCTAAATCATATAGGAATTAAATTAAAAAGCTAATGCTAAAACTCTCACAAATAAAGGTACCATTTTGATATTGTGAACGCCTTTTCTTGTTCCGCGCTTCCCGTTGTTCATCTAGAAAAGTTAACCAAACTAAAATTAAGAAAAATGTTACCAATTTTGTGCTTTAGTTTAATATATACATTGCAATAATGCTAATTAATAACTACAATATGACTTTTAAGGGTAAATGTATCATTCCCCAGAACAATGCATATATTCATACATTTACTAATGACACACCTGGGGATAAAATTGCATTGTCCTTTCCAGCAGTCTGTTTCTACTTGTAATGAAAAATAAAGAAGTTAGCATTAGACAAAGCAAAAATGTGCATATTTTAATATCAAGGAACATATCATTTTATACTTGGGCTTTGTATTTTGCCCGTCGCTTCTGGTTGCGTTGATCATGTTTCTTCCTAGCTTCAATCTCCAAATTCAAACCATCCTGTTTGGAAGCCTCTTTCTAATGATAATATAAAATTAAAAGGTTAACAACATATAAAGGCAAAAGAAATCATGTTTTAACATTAAGGAACATAGTATTTTATACTTGTGCTCTGTATTTTTCCCTTCGTTTCTTGTTGCGCTCTTCCTGTTTCTTCCTAGCTTCAGATTCAATATTTCTTAAATATTCAGAGTTTGACAAACTTCTGTTCAAGTTCAAATCATCCTTTTTGCCAGTCCTTTCCTAATTATAATATAAATTCAAAAGATTAGCATCATTTAAAGGCAAATGTGTTAATCTTTTAAGATGAAGGAACACAATATTTTATACTTTTGCTTTGTCTTTTACCCTTCGTTTCTGGGTGTGTTGGTGTTGTTTCTTGCTAATTTCAGACTCCATATTGTCCAATGTTTCAGACGTTACAGGCAGAGCTATCACGTGAACACAACAATTATTAACCTCATTTTAATTGTATAACCATAACCTCAACACAAAAGGAAAAATATTAAAAAAGTTAATATAAATCAACATACGTGTCACTGTGTTATAATTACTGACCACATGCGAGTAGTTCTTGGATACATTATGTCGGCTTCCTATTTAAACAAATTTCAAATATTTCACATTAAAGAGATTAAATAAAAATTGTGTAATAATATTTAACCATTTAACGGGTGGGCTAAATACTGACAACATATTTTATTTTATATTGACAAATCCAACTTTTAAAAGAAAGCTAGATGAATATTGACAAAAACAAACCAGCTTGCAATTTAATCTTGCGTTTCCCAGCTAAAATTTCCAAATCCGTCATCTTCGGGACGCTCTTCAATGCATTCAAAACATTTCAGAGGTTATGATTCAAAAGTGGCAACCAACTACATTTGTAAAAGTTAATTTTTTTATATATATTGTACAAAATACATGTTCTTCAATATCACGTAAACGTTTCCACTGGTATTCTTTGAATTTTTTCCAACGCTCCTCATCGTGTTCCATTAACCTGATAAGCATATAGCAAAAAGTGAAAAAACCATAAATGCAAATATGTGTCACATCTAACATAGGTTTTCCACACACAAGAATGCCTAAATTGAAAATACAGTTGAAAATGTCTATTTTAAAAAAACAACTTTTTAACAAATTTTTAACAACTTTCAACATGTAGATAAAATTACAACAAATCAAAATGTAAACACAACAACATGGTGATAAGTAGTAACAAAATGTGATTCCATACCTCTGCATTTTTTATCGGAATAGCAACATAACCCACTGGTATTTCGCAATATGTTATTTGGAATAACAGGTGTAAGGTCTCCACTCTTGAGTGGGAGATAATCCTTTCGGTTTAGTTTACAACGCCATAGGATTATCTGCAGTGGCGGACCCAGGAATTTTTTCTAGTGGGTTCCTAATATAAGTGTTAAAATAAAAAAATGCAGTAATATGATTATATACAGCATAAAACAATGGTAGAGACAGTTAGATGAGTACCTGAGATACACATTAATTGAATTATTGGAGATAAGTATTAGTTTTAACATGTTAAGCTCCTTGCCCTTTCTATGTTGACTGTATTATTTTCTCAAGGCTTTTTTATACCGAAAGCAAATCATCTACTTATATTGGGTTGGGCAAGTCAATAGGTGGGTTCCTTGTTAAAATTTTAATGAGTTTCAGAATTATTTTTACTACACATCATTCTTTAAGCCCGGCCCAAGTGGGTTCCTGGGCACCCTCTTATCTAGCTGTGCGTCCGCCCCTGATTATCTGTAAATTTGATGATCTAGAATAATAGTTGAGCACAATATCCTATTTTCATTTGAGGTTGTTTGTGCAATTGTGGACCATTTTTAATTGTCTTGAACAGGACTTTAATTACGTTTTGGACTTCCTACTTATATATTTATATTTATGTTCAAGTCCATTATAAATTCACTTCTTACATTTAATAAAGAATGATTTAACTTTTTTTTCATTGATTTTAAGTGTAAAGGGCCTACCTAACTTTTGTGATTACATTTTCGTGCTACAAACAGGCAAGCATTCAATTATCTGTGTGTTCAATTGCTAAGAATCTTAAGACATTAGACTAATTGTATTTAATTATAAGTGTATTGACAGATAGCTTCACACATGCCACATTAACTTCTATATTTAGATGCTCCCTTAAAAGTAAATTGTTTTAATTAATTATAAATTATATTTATAAGGAAAATAATATACTTTTTGTGTTATAGCCCACAATCTTTGTTTTAGTATTTGAGATATCGATCCACGGAGATTATTTATTAATATTCGCAATCTTTTACTTTTAACCTAGGATGTAGAATTTAGACTAAATAATCGGAAATAAAAACTCATAGAATACATAGCTACTAACCACAAGTTACCAGAACTACATGAAACAAGAAATCAGCCAACAACTCTGCATAATTCCACTTCAACTCGGTAATACATAAAAATAAAACAAAAACAATCCAACAGCGTCTAGCTGCTTGGCTGGCTTGGTGGGTGACCCAGAAAATGAAAAGAACAGACAGCTACAACCCCGACTCACAACAAACTCAAAAACCAGCAACTCAAAACAAGTGACTCGATCAAACTACAGACTCGGCTCAGTGCAAGAAGAAAGCAGAGCAGGGTATGAAGATCGGAGAGCTACAACTCGGCTATGTGTACTCAGACTACAAAACACCAGCACCAACTATAACCCGGTGACTACAGTACTTGACAATAATTAAACTGGTGTTGCTTAGGAATTAATTTAATGCAGAATTTAGACTAAATAATCGGAAATAAAAACTCACAGAATACATAGCTACTAACCACAAGTTACCAGAACTACATGAAACAAGAAATCAGCCAACAACTCTGCATAATTCCACTTCAACTCGGTAATCTATACTATAATATAATAAGCCAACATAGGTTTAATTTGTAGTCGTACAAAATTTTGGTTTGGTCATCTCCTTTATAACTACAAGTTGGTCAGTCACATGTAGACTTCTCCTACTCTTACGATATTAAAGAGTTTTATACCGTTCAAATTACAAACACTTGTGATGTAATACAAGATTAAAAAACTCCACCATTATTCTTTTAAATATAATTTATATAATATTTATATACTATATATAATAAACCGATATTGGTATAATTCGTAGTCGACCAAAAAATGTAATCAGTTGGTAAATATAATCTGGTTAAAATCTAATTCATTAATACTAAAATACTAATAAGATGATGTTAAAATTTAAATTATAATTAATAAATTACGAATTTTATACCCGCCCGTGCTTCGCACGGGTTAAAGGCTAGTACATAAAAATAAAACAAAAACAATCCAACAGCGTCTTGCTGCTTGGCTGGCTTGGTGGGTGACCCAGAAAATGAAAAGAACAGACAGCTACAACCCCGACTCACAACAAACTCAAAAACCAGCAACTCAAAACAAGTGACTCGATCAAACTACAGACTCGACTCAGTGCAAGAAGAAAGCAGAGCAGGGTATGAAGATCGGAGAGCTACAACTCGGCTATGTGTACTCAGACTACAAAACACCAGCAAAAACTATGACCCGATGACTACAATACTTGACTCAACTCAACACAAAACCCAGCTGAAAATAAACTCGGACTAAAGAAAGAACTCAGCAAATACACAGCATAGACAAAGGCATTTATAATATGCAGAAAGAGAGTGGAGCCTTAGTTTTAACTTTTAAGTGATAAAGGCACTTGTTGTATTGATAAATTTGACAAGATGTCAGAAAATGCAAGGAGCATGTTACATGAGGTACACTTATCTACCTGTTTACACATTTAACTGACTTTATGATTTAGGCATAGTCATGAATTTCTATACAACTAAAACACTACTCATCAGTATAATTTCCTAGACCATCACTTCTATATATATACTATTCGTAATATTCGGGGTTCAACTTCCTAGGTGATGGAACAACAAACAGTCAATAGCGAAGGCGGGGATCATCGCTTCCCTCAATGCAAGAACTTCAGTGTTAGCTTGTGCAAATCCAAGTGGCTCGAGATATAATCCTAGCTTATCTGTCATTGACAATATACACCTTCCTCCTACATTATTGTCCAGGTGATGTTGCTAGGTGGAAACTGGTCTATCTACAAACTGTACATTTGTATTATTATATTAACATGGTTGAAGTACTTCAAAAATATATGAAAAAATGGTGTGACGGACCCAACATAAATAACCGACTAAAGCATGCATAATACGAAGATAATTAAACTACGGAATTATAAAATATTAATCTACAAGTTTAAATCCACAATCCCCGGATCACCAGGAATGAGTATGAACAACAACTAAAGTTATTACAACCCAAAAAGAATCCAAATTAAGTCTAAGTCATTACTACAGTTTTTAAATCCCAAAAGTTCAAAAGATAACCACTAGGGAACTACGAGTTCCCAACCTGCTCCATCATACGGCGGTAAGCAATCCCGTTGCCTGAGGTTGATTTACGTGCGGTCTGCTTGAATCGGGCCATTCTCGGGTTTCACTGAAGGGTTATAACAACAACAATATATATATGAGCATAAAGCTCAGCAAGTGAAAGCAGTAAATAAAACAGTTCACAATATGCAATATATCAAGTGCAAAAGCAACAACGGATATCACAAGGTATAAACACAAGTAAAGGTGCAATGTGGGATATCAATTTATTGGAATTGGAAACACACAGCGCTACGAGCATTGAGGGGTGATCAGCCCACACCAAGCTCCGAACCACATAAAGTGATTCAACCAGGGAGGATCCTCGGCACACATTGGCCATAAACAGACATCAGGCTCCCCGCTACTGATGTTGCAATAATTGACTGGCGCCTCAGTCTTAAGTAAAATATTAACCAATTCCTTTTAAGGTCATTTCAAATCAATTCATTTTCAAAAAGGGGTCTTGATCAAAGACAAGTTATAAGCAAGGGTGTTTTCAAAATACAAGTGATCTTTCAAAAGTAAAGGATGTTATTAAGATCAGGGTTCCAAATGAGATAATTCAGTTTAATGTGGGGTATCAAGTTCTCTTTATTCATCAAGGGACTATTGGAGTATAATCATGTGGTTGTAAGGTGATATTATATGAAAAAGGTAATTCAAGTATGAAGGGTATTATTGGAATCCAAAGTCATGATCATAAGGGGTGATGAGGTAATTCAGTTCTAAGTAAACAGTAATTCAACGTTCACAGGGTATACAATTATCAAGCAAGTATAAAGGAAGAGTTTCACTTGCCTAGATAAAGCTTACTGAACTCTTGTATAGATGCTTCTAGGGGTTCCTTGCCTGGCCTCCTACTTGCACCTATAATTAATAGTATCCTCGTCACTAACTACCCTTTCGCGTATAAATGTATATACATATATATAAATAAATATATATACATATATATTAAATATACACTTAAACTTAATTAAAACAAGTAACATAATCATCAAGTAATGCACATAACAAGTAAAGCATGGCATTTAGTTGCTTAACTTATATTACTTAATATCTCTAATTATTCCTAAGTCAATTAAGCATTTAATCAAGTAGCACATAAGGTCTAAGACCAATACCTCCTAACTATATTCTACTGACCTCCATTTACTAATTAATAGTAAGGCACACTTGTGCCCCACTACCCAAGACTTACAAGTGAAGTGCAACCTAAGTGACCCACTAGTATGCTTACCTTGGCGACACTTGGAGTGCCTTGGTAAAAGAATGCATCTACACTAAGTGAATTGACTTAAACTAACTTGCACTATCTAATATGACTTAAAACTAACTCATGGACTCAATATGAGGTCAAGGCCTCACTGATGACACACTAAAATGCAATGCACCCGAAGTTGGTACTAGAATGTGACTCCATGTGTGACACTTGTGTTCTTTAGTGGAAATGAGGCATCTCCACTTAGGGTATTGACTCCAAATCAATTTCTAAAGGTTGACACAATCTTAAACTAATATTATGAAGTGGTGTGACTCAAAGTCCTTGCCTATATGAGTCTCTAAAAACTAGTGTACCAAAGTGACCATTCTGCCTTGGCAGTTTGGCACCTCTTGGGGGTTTTGGCAAAAACAAGTGTTTCCACTATGTGCCTTGGTGAAATTGTGACTCTACTGGATACTTAAGACTTAAATCTAAGTTGTGCACTTGGAATGACACTAAGGCCTTGCTCAGGCCTCCTTGGGCCTCTAAACAAAGTTGGCACAGAGCACCCTGCCCTGCTGTGGGGACTGCCATGAACTTACCAACTTGAGACTCACTAAACTCACTCACTACACCAATCCAATGACTCAAATAGCTTCCTAATACTTCCCTGAGCTCATCTAAATCAAGGCCCCATGAGGGCCTCATCATTGACAAGGTGTTAACCACTCAAGGACACAATTAATCTTAAAATGCCCTGTTCTGCCCTATACTCAAAGATGTGTGTGTGCATCTATGTAAATGATGGTTTTTATGACTTTTATGGCTACTGGAGACTTGTATACATCAAGTCCCAACTCCAGGAGACTTGGGCCTATGAGGGCCTAAGCATGACACATCTATTTCTCATGGTTTCTAAGGTGCAAAAATCTGCCATGGTGTGTGTGTGTCTCCTTCCACCTTAACACCCTTCAAAACTCCTCAAACCAACAAACCAAGCCACAATCCTATGCTACAATATTCATACACCTACTGACTAGTCACACAAGGCAAGATATTACAAAATTTAACCATCCAAGAGCACAAAACCGAGGCATATATAGAGGTAAAACAGAGCAGAATTTCAGGGGCATATATATATGCATAAATTCGGTTGTAACACATGGTAATTCTCACAAATAACTATTATTCATCATTTTAAACTATCATATATGTTAAGAACTAACCATATCTCACAAGAATCATAGCATGCATTACTCAAAAATCACATACAAAGTTCAATTTCATGATATTGCATACGGTTTTCACTTAAAGCAACATGCATCACTAGAGTTTCTTATACATAGCTTAATCTCATCATATAACATCAAAATACTAACATGCAAGGGCTGAAATCACACCAAATTCTTACCAAAGCATCACACCCTTCGAATATACAAGAAACCAAACTCAAAAACCATCAAAACTTCAAAAAAACCAAACCATTCCCTCGGCTCTCTTTGAGTTCATTGCCGAGGGTGATGAACAAGTGCTTTTTGGCTAAAATGAGATGTAAAACCTCACCAAAAACACATCAAGATCATCATATAGGAACCTCCAAAATGGTGACTCTAAATCCACAAGGATCAAAGCCCCATTTCGGCTCCAAATCAACATGCATTACAAGTTTCTAACCTCAAGTGAAGATGCAAGCTTAGAGAGTGAAAGTCTTGGCCTCCAAAAGCTTGAAATGAAAAAGAATGGAAGAAAATGGTGGAGAGAGGGGAGGGTTTAGAGATTCAGCCGAGAGGGAGAGAAGAGAGTAGAGAGAAATGAGAGAAATGAGAGAGAGTGGAGTGAGATGAGGGTTTTGGTGGGTGAAAGGGGGTGTGACAAGTGGAGCTATATGCTTGCTTTGACCCCTCTTTTGACTAGAAAAGTGGTAGTGGGTGTAGAAATGACTAGCTTGTCCTTTCCTCAAGTGTTAGTGTAAAATGCATGCAAGGGTAATGTAGTCTTTTGATAATTAATAAAAGTGTGATTAAAAGAGTATTAAAAGAAAGAGTTTTGATAATTAAAGTACAAATCGATAAATCATGAAATTAATATCACAAATAATATGAGATTTTAGAAGTTTAATAAAATAGTTTTCACAAATTTTGGACAAGAAATGAATTTTAAAAGAAATATTACAAGTAAAGCTCTAATAGTCACATTTCTCATAAATATAAAACACGAATATAATACACGTAAAATCTCGAGAAAAATATATACAATGAAACGCTATTTTACAAGTTAAAGTTTATCGGCTACTCGCAATTTATCAAATATCACTAAATCGCATATATCTCTACTATTATTTAATCGGGTAACGACAACGATCACATTTATTAATGTAAAGTCAAAACCGTCGCAACTAGTAATATTATTTAATCGCGTAGCGAGAATTATTCACCAAAAGTCATATAAGTACATTATAACGACATACAAAAGTCACGTAACGATAAACGAGTCAAATTCACATAGTTTGGCAATTAAAACACGAATTTTAATATATCACCAAAATGAAATACTGTAATATATATAAGTCAAATATTACAGGCGTTACAATATAAGTCAAATATTACAGGCGTTACAAATGGACTTTAAACGAAAGTTTCCAATATATTCTCGAATGATTTATTTTCCGAAAGAAGTCCAAGGCGAAAACTCTTTTTCCATCTATTTTCCTTTTACACAATTCCTCGCATGTACAGAATAATAGTGTAATTAAAGGAAGCAATTATTATGGGGCAGTAGAAACAATCACAGGATTTGGCGGCATGTCTAATCCTCCCTGCTTTTTCGACACCTAAACACACACACCACACACAATCACTTTCCCACTCCATCTGTCTACTAGATTAGCAGTGTAGTAGTATTATTTCTAAACAGCCCTAATTAATTAATCTCCTTACTGTCTCTCTCTCTCTCTCTCTCTCTCTCTCTCTCTCTCTTGTAAGTGTCTCTAAAACAACAATTAAAACTCAAAAAACCAAAAACCAAATAAGTAGTTATCATAGGTAATTACTCGAGCATCTTGTAAGTTTTTCCAAAACAACAATTAGAACTGAAAAAACTATTAAGTTTACCTCTTTGAGCTATTTCTTTGCCTCTGTGTGCTTCAACTGTTTAATCCAAGCACCCGCCGAGGTGGAGACAGAGACAGAAGACGAATGCGAGTGTATTGGTGATGGAGAGGGACAGTGATACTTGGACCCCGTGATATTCTTTCCTGCTGTTTGTAAAACTAAGGCTTGGAAAAGAGCTACTTCTTTGCCTATGTGTGCTTCAAATGTTTAATCCAAGCACCCGCCGAGGTGGAGACAGAGACAGAAGACGAACGTGTATTGGTGATGGAGAGGGACAGTGATACTTGGACCTCGTGATATTCTTTCCTGCTGTTCGTAAACTAATGCTGGGAATCTAATACGAGATTGATTGTTAGTAGTATTCTTTATATTTTTAGTAGGGGTAAAATGGGGTAACTCAATAAAACATGACTAAACCAAAAAAAACTAACCAAAATTTTGTACGACTACAAATTAAACCTATGTTGGCTTTTTATAGTATAGTATAGATAAGTATTACAGTTGTACAGTTGTTTAGAGTGGGCTCGTTGATAACTATTCAACAGACTTGGGCCGAGACTAAGGCTTGTTAACGCACAAGCAGCCCAAACAACGTTATATGTATAAACGTTTGCACTCATTCATATTTTGAAAATAGACGATTTATTGCCACTATTAATTCTATTGTTTGGTAACAGTTGGCTGCCCTAGAGTAAATACCCATACCATTTTCTTCTTCATCTTCTTTTCCACCATTGCTGCCTATTGTGAAGATATTTAAGGTATCATCTCTTAACACAGCTCTCAATTAATTTTAATTGTTTCTCATTATTTAATCATTAATCTGCTTTTGACCTAGTGATGGAATCATCGGGTTTGATTGTTGAGAAATTTATTAAGTATGTCACTGAGGAAGATGTCTTCTCGGATGAACCTGTTAGTTCTTCTTAACTCTTTTCTATTTAAATCGTCGTAGTTGTATTGCTTCTGTTGTCTAGTCAATTATGCACATGCATTCCTCGCAGCGGATTCCCTGCGGATATGCGTCGAAGCTTGGTGATCTTGTTGGTGAGAAACTCCTCTTGAAATTGAAAACGGGTTATTGTTTGGAAGTTGTTAGGTCCTGAATAAGGCGTAAATTAAGCTAGAAGGGGGGTTGAATAGCTTAATATCCAATTTAAAAATTATAATTGCCTTTTAAAAATATTTTCCAAGTTTTAAATATTTTTATCGTGTTGTTTAGCAATTATATGTGCGGAAGTAAAGAGCAAATATCACACGGTCGATTTTATCCTGGTTCGCGATGGAGCAACCTCTAATAGATTCTCTCACCCCTAGTCCAGTCCCCGAGCTCCTCTCCGGACTCGAGATTTTTCACTATAAGAAAGATGTACTCCTTATAGCCGGCGGAGAAGCCTTTACAATCTAAACTTACAAATATTTATCTTGGTTCGTAACTACCCGTTACAACCTCACAATAAATGTAAAAACTCTACTTGACTTATCTTAGAACGTAACTCCCCGTTACTTCTTCAAAGTCGGTGTAGAACCTTGGTGTAGTCTTTGTATTCCTAAGCTTTTGCGGGTCTTGGATCTTAGGTCTTAGATCTTGGGTCTTTTCTTTTCTTCACGGTGCGAAGACGACTAAGTCCCCGTTAGTTCGTCTAAGACTTGGGTCTTAGAACAAGAATCACCTCACTTCACTTCACCTCACTGCAAAAGTTAGAACACAATATCTACGAAACAAACAAGTTATAAAAGATGAGTTTTGAACTAGTATGTTACTGTACTAGCTCGGAGATGACAATAATATTCAAGTTATAAATATTATAGTCAAGTATAGTATACTTTCTTTGGATCTATAATATAAGATCAAGTATACGTTTAATTACTCCAAGTATAGTTGAGTTGGGAGTAATTAATCAAGCCTTTTCTTTTAAGCAAAATATGCTTAAGGCTACACAAGTATTCTTTTCTTTTGATTCAAAAAGTTGATCAAAGAATATTTGGTTTACAAAACTCCGTTTAGAGATATAATGAGAGATCTCGGAGATTGTAAAATATCCTTTCTTTAACTTCTTGCACAACTTGATAAAGCCAAGATAAATAAAATGTGGGTGGCTAGCCTCTTTGAGTTGTGCTCTTTGAAGTTTAGGATATAGAAAGCTTCCTCGAACAATAGTTCGGAATATTCGATATTTTCCCGAGATAATAAAGTTAAGTTAGTGCGGGATCGAATATGCTTTCTTTAGCTTCTCAAAGTTTAGCCAAGATAATAACAACAAATAAGTTGCTAAACTTTGCTTTTGAAGCTATAGTGATTAAAAGCTCTTTTGTCGTAAATCTTTCTTCCACACAACACTAAGGTGATAGATGGAAGGACGACGATGCTTTTATCACAAATCTCTTGTAGAGATTAAGTACTCTTGAAACTATGTTCAAATCTTTTGTCTCTTTGAAGAGATCGAGTACTTCCTCGGATGTTCTTTCTTTGTTCTCTTTAAAAAGAGAGAGATATATATATATCTTTTATATCTTGAACAAATCCGGATCTTTTGGTCTCTTTTAGAGAACCTTGTTGAAGAACTTGTAAGATGAAGAGAGTTTAAGTACAAAGTCCTGCAACAAAATGGTCGGTTAAGACACAAATAAGAAGCTAAGAAGAAACCACTTACGGGAGATGACCGGAAAAGTTCGCCGGAAAAATTCGCCGGAGGTTCGGCCGGATTTTGGGCACTTGGACGAACTTGGGCAGCCCCTATGGAGGCTTGGGAGTGGTTGTGGGTGAGCTAACTTGGTGGGTTAGAGCTTGAGAATCAAAACCTTGTATATATGAATATATATTTAGGAAAGAGAAGGTTTTGGAGATGAAGTATTAAAGAGAGAGAGTATAAACTTGAAAATCTTGAACACTCCAAAAAATCTCAGCACTTTCTTGGCTCTTAGCTTAGGAGTATTTGGTGTGTGGGAGGTGGGTATTTATAGAGGGAAGTGGGTGGAGTGAATGGTTGAGATGAAAGGAAAATAAAGGGTGGAGATTGAAAAGGTGTGGATTGTGGTTTTGTTGTGTTTGTTTGCCACTTGCATAATAAGACAAACAACTTTATGGGAGAAATCTCAGCTGAGTTGTGTCACTAAAAGACAAGCACGCTTCCCGAGAATTTGATTAATAACGTAACTTTGTATCGTTATTAAATGCGACGATTTTTCGAAACCTCCAATAAATTACACCAAAAATATGATAAATCATAGAATATTGGAAAATGGTGATCTGGAAATTTTGGTCAATTATGGTCAATGTTGACTTGGTCAAACGTCCAGTCAAAGATCCCAGTCAGCCCTAAAAAATAGTGTCCGGACCAAACTTCTCAGAAAATTACGAAAATTTTACTATGCACCAAAAACATTATTCAAATGATCCATCTCAAGTTTCAAGTCATTCTAGAAAGTAGAAGTATTTTATTTGGATTTAAAACGATAAAAACCGGTCTCCAAGTTTGAATAAAATACGATTAGCCATTTGCGAGTTTGAACAGAACTTTGGCTAATATTTTGACTTGAGTAAACACTTTGAAATATATATCCTTGAAGATAAAATATTTTGAATTTTGAAGGAAATATTTTGAGAGTTTAAAATAATTTATTCCGTAAAATAATAAATTGAATAGTTGGGAATAAATTACTTTAAAAATATAAGACTTGAATAATAAATTTTTGTCTTTTCAAATAAGTGTCAAAAGAGTGTTCTAAAGAATATAATGGATGTATATTCCTTCTTCAAGCTTCTTTTGCATTTTGCTTTTGCAATTGTAAAACAAGAATATACCATTAATCGATATTTCTCGTCCGATAAATTGCGGTGTAAAAACTTTGAATACTCCTTAGAAAAATATTGAAAATCTTTTTGTAAACAAGGAGTATCATTTATATTTATATGATATAAATATAATTTTGAAGAATCTTTTTGTGCTAGTTTGACCATTTGACTTTTGACGGAATCAATTAAATAAAATGTCCTATTGGAGAGGATTCTAAGTGAATTTAAATTTTATGTAAGTTATGCAAATATCAAAATAATCTTTTTATCGAAGATGTCCTTTCAATCTTCCCCTTTTTGGTATTTGCCAAACAAACATAAAATGTAAATTTTTAGGTGTGTGCTTCCCCTACGTGTATGCATGGGTTCTTAGAAAATTATTTTTGCACATAAAATTTAGGAGCACACAAGCCAAATCCTCTTGATTGATTCCTGCACAAGGCAATTTTAATTTGTCAGTATAAGCTCAAAAAGAATACAATTATTGAAGAAATTTAAAATTTTAAAATTGGAGTCTAATTTCTTCTTCCCCTTTTGTTTGGAAAAATGCCAAAAAGTAACATTTGAAGTCATGAAGTGGAAAAAAAATGGCATTTAATCAAGGTATAACTAAGCACAGATCTGGATACAATTTAGTAATTGGCTAAAAGATGATATAACTTTAGCGAGAAATCCAAGAAATTTTGTTCAAAAAGTCAAGGGCACATAAATAAACTTGAGTTGGCCACGTAAGGAACAAAGTGTGATATACGGAAAAACTATTTTTGACACACATATAAAATCATAATTTTCAAAAGCTTAGTGTTTGAGAATGACCAACAGATTTTGTGCTGGCACCAGTAATTTGAGAATTGCTTATTTACTAGAAAGCAATGATAAGTCCTAAATCAGATCATTTCTAATATATCAAAAAAATTGAATCATGCTATGCCACTGTCATGAATGATGTATGTTAATAACTCAGTAATAATGGCAAGTTAATTGGTTATACTACAAGAGCATAATGTATTTATCAATGACTTAAGATTGCATATCAATGCCATTCGACCAAGAACATTGGTTTTCTGTAGCAGCAGAAAATTGATCTTCCTGCAAGCCAAATTAGCTAGAGAGTATCTCCAGGGACTACAGATTAAGCAAACAGACAAAATTTGTAGGCTTGTTATTTCTTTTAGATATCAATACACCATAATCCAGTCCTGCAAAATGAGTTAACTAAAAGATATATATGTGTGCAGAGCAGATATAAAATCATGGTTCTGTATCAAAAATTATTAACGTAACCATAAATCAGGGCAGCATAGTAGGGTGCAAACTTTATACTAATAATAGTCATGCGATGAGTAAGCAGACAGAAGTCTTATAGCTCAGTCATGCAAATATACAGTCTAGTGTTCATCTAGTGGATTCATGGAAATATAGCTTAACAGATTTTGACACTAAACAGTATATAATTCATGTGAAGTGCAAGCTATATAACTGATATAAATGAGTCTCATGTTAATGAGCAGAAACACTATGCTATAGGATCAGTCATTTGTGATCTAAATATACAATAAATCATCCTTTCAATTAATTTCATATGTCAGGAATAGAATTTAGAGAGATGAAATAGATATTCCAAGCAGATTATTTTCAGAAGGCATAAAATATTTAACTAAATCAAGAGTTCTGAATTAGCCTAAGCATGGCAAGAGTTATGAATAACAATTTGATTTTAGTTGGGTACAGAAATCATGGCATATTCAGTTTAAAAAAATTATGAAACAGAGTTCATATTGTTGGGCAAGTCCGTTGCTCCTTGAGCAAACGAGTTGTGATTCTCCTGAAAAACAGTTAGCTAAGAAACAAGCAATAGAAAAAATATCTAGTGCAGCCATCTTTGTTATATACTTCCTGTTTCTTTTTGAGGAATGTACTAACACAGCATGCATTAAAACATTGTTCCTAATGCAATTGACAAATATCGAGCAAGGTATAGAGATTTATTACAGAGAGTTACCAAAGATCATCAATAAGATAAAGTTCACAAAACTCATCAAGGAAGTGTCATCTTATCAGCATTGTCTTAAGCAATCAGAGTATCAATTTTAGAAAATTACAAGTGCATATATTCTATGTGCTTCAAACATCCTTCAAGAATTTGACTAATACTATGATTAGTTATGTGTGTGATGTGGAGTAAGTGTATTAGGAATTAACAACTTGCATATGCCAGAATACAGTCATGCTAGTCAGTAGAGGCATAAAGTCTAGTTGAGCTAATTTCAAGTATGACTCAGATAGACATTAAAGCAGTTAGATCATAGCAACTATAATGATTTAACAGAACATGTGGATCAGGATGAGAAAGTTACAAAACTTTGCAGCAACTAACTGGTAAACAGCGTACATTCTGATGTCTCTTGCTTCCCCTGCAAACTTGAATAGGCAACTATATTTCTAGAGCATAAGTAGGCATTTAACTTTAAGGAAATCAGGGTAATATATTACAAGTCAAAAGAGTTCATAATAATCACTGTTGAACACTGATTACTTTGAACTAAATCCAATTCCTGTTTTAGGTTACAGAGAAGTGCAAGCAATGCATAGTGAAAATGCAGTTGTAGCTAGAGATTACAGAGAATGTCATGGCTTAACATACATTTCATTGAGTTTAACACTCAAGCAAGAGTAACAGATGGTTAAAACAAAAGATGCACACCTAAGTAGCCTATATAAATAGCTGCAGCAGAGAACAATAGCTTATAGTTCATGCATGGCAGTGGAAAGCAATTAAATAAGTACATAGAGTCATATACACAGAATAGTAGCTACTGACAAACTTTTGGAGAAAACATGCATGCCAAGGACAGTTGGTAACATAAAGATTATAAAATCTGCAGCAACAGTTAAGCAAGGACAATAAATTATGCAGTGCTTTCTTATAGTCAGCAGGAAAATGTGTAGCAAGTACACCAAATACATATTTAGACTGAACACTTAGCTGATTTTGGCAAAAAAATCTTGACAGATCAAATCAACTATTTTCATTTTCTTAAAACTAGCAACAGTCATAGAGTATAAAGATAAGTGAGACTACAACAACAGTGTAGCAAGGACAGCAGATTTTAATATATCTCTAAAGAATAGCAGTCAACAGTGCAACAAGTACAACATTCAGACTTGACACATGGCTGACTCTACAAAGACATTCTGAGCAAGGCAAATCAGCTAGCACACTGCACACCATAGTTTTTCAAGCATTTAAGACATGCAGCAAATACATAGCATTTAGGAATATATTTGTAACTCTATAACATGCTTTCTGCAGACATGATATGACAATGACAGATATAAAAGCAGGTCTCAGCTGGCATCAAACACATAGTTATATAAGATTTGTAGGATATCGTACCTAGAAGCAAGTAATCAAACTAACCACAAGTAATTAGAACTACTATTCCAGCAAATATTTAATTTAACAGATTAACCAAGTTAGCTGCTAATCTTATATAGGCAGCAGGAGATTAATCACTATGAACTGATTATGAGTATTGTTGTGGCTTAATTAATCATATTATCATTCCTTTAGTTATCAAAACACATGTGACCACTGAGACTCATTCAAAAGACAAAGAAAACTGAATGTTTGCAAGTATGCTTCATTATACTGATCAAATTGTCACAACATCAATGTATCACATAATTTAGCTATACCATATCATCACAAATGTATATCTTATTATAAGTCATGCAGATGCAGCTAGGCAGAGAATGAGTTATCCATAAGATTATTTCAATTATTTAGTATAGATAAAGCATATAACAGTTTAACCAACACTTTCCATTATATGACAAAACCTTAACTCATTTAAGCATGTTACTGCTGTCAGTCTCAAATGATTATCAAGTCATTTTATCACACAATCCACTTAGCTATCAATCAACATATGAGCATATAGTTGAACTTCACTTAGTTATTTCATCAAACAACTCAAATCAGTGCTAGAAAAATCTAATTATCACCACAAATCTTCATTTAACATCGATATAATTATAAAATAAGATTTTGTATAATCACCTTGTCCTGTGGAGTCAATGCACACAGGACATGCCTAGACTGTTGAGAACAACTCTGTTTTTATCAGCTCTTGCAGGGGTTACAACTCTGCTAACTTAAAGAAACTGATATCCTCCATTTCTTTTTCACAGTTCAGACTAGTGATACACCGAAGATTGAATCAATACAGCTCCTTTGATTGAATCTGCAAAATGATACAAACCACAGAAGCTACATGCCTATAAGAGCAGAGATAGAATCAGCTATAAAATTTGTATATGTTGATTCCAATCAAAATCCTCAAATCTATTGAAGAGATTTGGGTTCCAGTTAATTGAAATCAATTTGCTTTTACCAAACCAGCCATTAAACACACGAATTCAAGAATGAAATTGTGCGTTTGTAGAAAATCCAAACAGCACAAACTGCAAAGAGAATCCCCATAGAATTTAGGATTCAATCGATGAAGATTGATGCAGTTGTATTGCGAGAATTCGAGAGAGAAGAGAAGAGGGCTTCACTACGCAATACGCATAAAACACAAAAAGAATACATATATGTATTTTTATAAATTAAAGGTCCAGATTAAGTCTGGTAGATATTAACGGTTAAGATTCAAGAAATAAACTAAAAGTGGTCGAATTGGTTGGCTGATTCGGGTTACACACGCAAAAATACATATATTAAAATCTTCATGAAAATAATTAAGTAATAATTATTACTAAAAATATAATTAATAAGGATATAAGAAATATATCAATTTAACAAAATAAGCTCAAACTACCGAGTAGTTTAGTAAAACCCGATTGATAAAATTGCTTTTATCAATAAATCTGAATTTTAGAATTTTCTCGGGAATTTGTGAAAATATAGATATATATCAAAGATAATAAACATTAAGAAATATTTAACCAATATTGGAAAAATAAAATGCATAATTTTAGTATCTTAGAGATATTGAATGATACCCGCTCGAGCAAACAATTTGATCGATTACTTCGAATTTCTCGAATACCTCATAAAATCCGATTGACAAATTTCTTCATCAATGAATCTGAATTTCTGAGATATTGAAACGTTCGATCGAAAAGTTTATTTGCTCGTAAGATAACTAAATATTATGTAAATTATCCTTACCCAAAATAAATATATTTATATAAATATAAATATATGCAAACCTGTACACTAAATTATTTAGTGTATTCCAGCATTCCGAGATCCAAGCGCAATTTTGCATATCGTTCCGAGTGCAGTGGCTTGGTGAAAATGTCAGCAACATTGTTCTCCGTATCAATGTGAGTCATCTTTATATCTCCTTTGTTCACATGATCACGTAGGAAATGATGTCTCGCGTCGATGTGTTTTGATCTCGAGTATAACACGGGATTCTTGCTCAAATCAATAGCACTTGTGTTATCACACAAAATAGAGACCACATCAAATTTCTCATTATAGTCAGCCAATGTTTGCTTCATCCACAGAATTTGAGCACAACATTTTGCGGCTGCTATATGCTCAGCTTCCGTAGTGGATATCGATACGGAATTCTGTTTCTTTGAAAACCACGAGACAAGACATCCACCAAGAAACTGACATGTACCACTAGTGCTTTTTCTGTCAACTAGATGCCCAGCATAGTCAGAATCAGAAAAACACACTAAGTCGAAAGATAGCCCTTTAGGATACCATAGACCAAGATCAGTGGTTCCTTTCAAATATCTCAATATCCTTTTGACAGCGGATAAGTGAGATTCCTTCGGTGCCACTTGAAATCGTGCGCACTTACAAACACTGTATTGGATATCGGGTCTACTTGCAGTGATGTAGAGCAAGCTTCCAATCATTCCCCGATATTTCTTTATGTCTACAGGAATCCCCTTTGGATCTTCCGTTAATTTGTTGGATGGAGACATAGGAGTAGAGATGGGTCTGGCATCATCCATTTCAAATTTCTTTAACATCTCTTTACAGTTCTTCGATTGAGAGATGTGGATGCCTTCGTCAGATTGCCTTATTTGCAATCCCAAGAAAAAGTTCAATTCTCCCATCATACTCATCTCGAATTCTTTGCTCATGCTATCCGAGAATTCTTTACACAATGTACCATTTGTAGAGCCAAATATGATGTCGTCTACATATATTTGCACAAGCAGAATATCATCTTTTTCCTGTCGTGTAAACAAGGTTTTATCAGCAGTTCCCATTTTGAAGTTGTTGTCGAACAGGAACTTGCTTAACCTTTCATACCAAGCTCTTGGAGCTTGTTTTAATCCGTATAGAGCTTTGTGCAATTTATACACATGCTCCGGATGTGTTGCATCTTCAAAACCGGGAGGTTGTTTGACATAAACTTCTTCCTCGAGTATCCCGTTTAAGAATGCAGATTTCACATCCATTTGGTACACTTTGAAGTCTTTATGACACGCGTAAGCTAATAGCATTCAAATAGATTCAATTCGAGCTACGGGTGCATAAGTTTCATCAAAGTCAATACCCTCCATTTGAGTGTATCCCTGAGCAACTAACCTTGCTTTGTTATGAACAACTGTTCCATTTTCATCAAGTTTGTTGCGAAACACCCACTTTGTTCCAATGATAGAAGTATCCTCAGGTTTTGGAACAAGTTCCCAAACTTTACTTCGAGTGAATTGGAGCAATTCATCTTGCATAGCAGAGATCCAATCCTCGTCTAGTAATGCATCTTTAGCAGTTTTGGGCTCAATTTGAGATAGAAAACTAAGATGATTAACAACGTTCTGAACTTGTGAGCGCGTTTGAACTCCTTTGTTTAAGTCACCCAAAACATTGTCCAAGGGATGACTTCGAACAACAGGAATTTCCTTCGGAAGATCATCTTCAACATTAGCTA
Source organism: Daucus carota subsp. sativus (assembly GCF_001625215.2). Lineage (NCBI taxonomy): Eukaryota > Viridiplantae > Streptophyta > Magnoliopsida > Apiales > Apiaceae > Daucus > Daucus carota. The sequence continues at coordinate 15,120,539 of NC_030387.2, forward strand.
ATTCCAATGGATGATTTGGTGTAGATGTACCAAAATCCATATTCTCAAATTGACGAATAACTTCTTCCACATTATCTTGTCCATCATCATCTTCATCGACAAGATCAATGTATTTAGAAGATGGCTTTGACTCATCAAATGCCACATTCATCGACTCTTCCACCACAAGAGTCTTGAGATTGAATACTCGATAAGATTTGCTGTTTTTCGAATAACCAAGAAAGATGCCTTCACTTGACTTTGGATCGAACTTTGTGAGATAATCCTTGGTATTCAAAATATAGCATTTGCTTCCAAATACTTTGAAGTAGCTTAGCTTCGGAGTCTTGCCAAAATAAAGCTCGTATGGAGTTTGCAGCTTTATTGGTCAGAGTAACACCCGATTTAGAATATGGCAAGCAGTTGACATTGCTTCGGCCCAAAAGTACTTAGGCCGACGATACTCATTTAGCATTGTATCCGCCATTTCTTGCAGCGTCCGATTCTTCTTTTCGACAACTCCATTTGATTGAGGAGTATAGGGAGCCGAAAAGTTATGAGTGATTCCATTTTCATCACAGAAAGTTTTGAAGCTAGAATTCTCAAATTCCTTACCATGGTCTATCCGTATATAGACAATGGTATTTTTTTGTTGATTTTGAATCTTTTTGCATAGAGCGGAGAAAGATTCAAAGGCATCACTTTTAGCTTTGAGAAATTCCGTCCACGTATATCTTGAATAATCATCAACTATCACCAGCGTATAAGAATTCCCTCCGAGACTTTGAACCGGAACGGGTCCAACTAAGTCCATGTGTAGAAGCTCGAGAGGCCTTGAAGTAGATATCATAGATTTTGCTTTGTGAGTCGCCCGAATTTGCTTTCCAATTTCACAAGCATCACAGATGTGATCTTTTTGATAGTTTAGATTTGGTATCCCTCGAACATGATCTTTTGCGGAAAGATTCTTAATCAGCTTCATGTTTGCATGCCCCAATCTTCGATGCCATAGCCATAGATCATCATTTGTAGTGATTAGGCACACATTCTTGATTTTGCCCATGTCACAAGTGTAGACATTTTTGTTGCGAGGGCAAGTAAGAACCAACTTTCCATCCTTGTTCAAAATAGAACAGTGAGTAGGATAGAAGATTACTTTGTATTCATTGTCACAAAGTTGACTGATTGAAAGAAGATTGTATTTCAGCCCGGTGACTAGTTGAACATTTGATATTTTGACTCGATCATTTCCAATGTCCCCAATTCCAATGATGCGACCTTTGCTACTATCTCCAAATGTGACATCTCCAGCAGCAACCTTTTTAATGTTGTTTAAGAGTGACTTGTTTCCAGTCATATGCCTCGAACAACCACTATCAAGGTACCACATGTCTGTTTTGGCAGCAAGGCACACCTACAAACACAATCAATAAAACTTGTTGGTACCCTTTTGTCTTGAGGGTCCAGGGGTTAGTCCAACATAAGCAATTCTAGAGTTTGCATAATGGAATTTAGGCATGGGATAATCACTTTGAGGCACATACAATAATCTAGATGCATGATTCCTAGCATAATAAGCATTTTGCCTTAAATCATTTCTAGGATGCACATAGTTTCTATCATAACTATGATAAGGAGTTGGGTGATGATAGAAACTCTGTTTAGGCACATTATGACTTCTGGGAATATTGCCTCTAGAGTTTGTATTCTTCCTTTCGTTTCTACTTTGAAACGCAATTGGTTGTTGATGATAGCTAAACCTTGGTTGCCTTTGATTTTTATTGGCAGCATTTTTCTTTGGTATAGCTTTGTCAACCCGAGTGTATGATTTTGATTCCTTTGGAATCCATACATGCTTCCCCTTAATTTCACCACTCTTATATTTACAAAATGAGACAGAATGTCCAATTTTGTTGCAATATGAGCACTTTAGAGTTGGTGGTTTGGGAGCATCTTTTGGTGGTTCCACACATGGTTTCACTCGTTTACTTTGAGTGTTTATATCATATCCTAAACCTTCACGGTTAAAGGAATTCTTTGAGTATACCATTTTGTTTAGTATCTCATTACCATGTGTGAATCTTTGAACCACTATCTCAAGATTTTCTTTTTCTTTAATCAAAGAATTAATCTTTTGATTTAAAGATATCTCCTGATCCTTAACTTGAGATAAGAGCTTAATATTCTCATCCTTTAGTCTTTGTGTTTCCAATTGAAACTTTTCATTTTCTTTTAAGACTAGGATCATCTCTTTTTCAATTTCAAGAGAGCTCTTTTGATGACTCGGAGTTGACCTTTCTTGAGTCAATGATTCATTTAGAATCTTCAAGTTTAACGCATCAACGTGAAGCTTACAATTATTTCATTTAATTGTAACTTCTCATTTTCCACTCTTCAGTTTGAAGTAACAAGGAAACATTCTCTACTTCGAGATTTTGTGATGTTATCCTTGTACTTGTTGTTTTCAAGCTTTAGGAAATCATTTTGATCGTTGAGGGAATTTATCTCGTCCTCACTTTTGATCATTGATTCCTTTATTCGAGTCAACTCCTTTTGTTGATCTTTACTCGAATTTTTGAGCTTTTCATGTTCCGACCATATTGATAGGAACCGTTGGTCAGCATCACAGTATTTACTATTATATGAACTAGCAAATCAATTAAATCACTTTTAGACATGTCAAGCAGATTTAAGCTAGAATCAATAAATAGATGCATATTGTCTAATATTCGTGAGGACCACTACTTCTTGGTTCGTAGTGGAATCTTCCGTAGAAGTAGATGCATAATCCGAAGCCATTAAGCATAGATTAACCATTTCTTCGCTTGCTTCGGAGCTTCTTCATCCTCCCTTGATCCCAACCGTTTTCTGCTACGAGAACACGTCCTTTGGCTAGCTTAGGACATTTCCTTTTGTAGTGACCCGGTTGTTTGCATTCAAAACACAACATCTTGTGTCTCCTCTGAACAGTTCTTTAGGCTTAGGGAGTATAGTTGTTGTTGGTTGTTGATGTTGTTGGTTTGCATTGTTGTAGGAATTCGAATTGAATTTTGAATTCCTTGCCTTGTTGTAGCCCGAAGTAGAGAAAAATTACTCTTGTAGTTGGAGCGTAATTTTGAGCAGTAATTTGTGCCTCCCATTAGAGTTGAAAAACCTTGTTTGATTGTTGATCTTAGGAAGCCCTTTTCCATATCTTTGAGCTTTGCTTTTGAAGCACACGACGAAAGTGTTCTTGGTTAATAAAGCGATTTCGCTTCTCAAGATTTTTTGAGTCCTCGTTCAACTCTTCGTCGCTTGTCATCATCATCGCATTAATATGGCCTGATGCCATATTTTTTCTTCTTTTCCTTCCACGTCGGAAACGACGATATCCGTAACGATTGTGCTTCCTCGAAGCACGAAGATTTCCGAAGAGTTGTCGATGGATAATCATTGGAGATTGTGCAGCTCTTTGATTGTAGTAACTTTGCCTGTCCAACTCGGATGGAGGGAATAGATTTAGAACTCGCCGATCCTTTCATTTTGCGTGTGTGTGTCTCCCGAGTTGACAAGCTCATCGGACGACACGAGTGGAATCTCGTTTCATGTCGATGATATTCTCTCCTTCTGGAGTTTGTGAAGATTCTCGTACTCCATGATTAGAGTATCCATTCGAGAATGTCTCTTGATATCGGTGGTTGCCTTCGAGGTGATCCACAAGTTTGTTCCACTTTCGTGTGCAGACTTTGCCGTGTTCACACGCTTGTATGTCTTTTCCTCACAAGTGCACTGTGAGAACATTTCAGCGTTGGCGCGATGTTCAGTCTATCCGCCTCGGCGTGAGAGAGTCACTCACTTTCGTCTCGTTAGATGACATCATCAATAAAGTGGGAGTCAAGAATGAAACTACAAGTTGATTCTAATTTTAAACAATAAAATGAAGCTACAAGTTGTTTTCAACTTCAAACGAGTCTGGAATGAAGCTACATGTTGTTTCCAACTTCAATCCAGCCAATAATGAAGCAACAAGTTGTTTCCGGGCTCAAACGAGTCAAGAATGAAACTACAAGTTGATTCTAATTTTAAACAACCGAAAATGAAGCTACAAAGTTGTTTTCAACTTCAAACGAGTCTGGAAATGAAGCTACATGTTGTTTCCAACTTCAATCCAGCCAATAATGAAGCAACAAGTTGTTTCCGGGCTCAAACGAGTCAAGAATGAAACTACAAGTTAATTCTAATTTTAAACAACCGAAAATGAAGCTACAAATTGTTTTCCACTTCAAACGAGTCTAGAATGAAGCTACAAGTTGTTTCCAACTTCAATCTAGCCAATAATGAAGCAACAAGTTGTTTACAGGGGCTCAACAAGTCAAGAATGAAACTACAAGTTGATTCTAATTTTAAACAACTGAAAATGAAGCTACAAGTTGTTTTCAACTTCAAACGAGTCTGGAATGAAGCTACATGTTGTTTCCAACTTCAATCCAGCCAATAATGAAGCAACAAGTTGTTTCCGGGCTCAAACGAGTCAAGAATGAAACTACAAGTTAATTCTAATTTTAAACAACCGAAAATGAAGCTACAAATTGTTTTCCACTTCAAACGAGTCTAGAATGAAGCTACAAGTTGTTTCCAACTTCAATCCAGCCAATAATGAAGCAACAAGTTGTTTCCGGCTCAAACGAGTCAAGAATGAAACTACAAGTTGATTCTAATTTTAAACAACTGAAAATGAAGTACAAGTTTTTTCAACTTCAAACGAGTCTGAATGAAGCTACATGTTGTTTCCAACTTCAATCCAGCCAATAATGAAGCAACAAGTTGTTTCCGGGCTCAAACGAGTCAAGAATGAAACTACAAGTTGATTCTAATTTTAAACAACCGAAAATGAAGCTACAAGTTGTTTTCAACTTCAAACGAGTCTGGAATGAAGCTACATGTTGTTTCCAACTTCAATCCAGCCAATAATGAAGCAACAAGTTGTTCCGGGCTCAAACGAGTCAAGAATGAAACTACAAGTTAATTCTAATTTTAAACAACCGAAAATGAAGCTACAATTGTTTTCCACTTCAAACGAGTCTAGAATGAAGCTACAAGTTGTTTCCAACTTCAATCCAGCCAATAATGAAGCAACAAGTTGTTTCCGGCTCAAACGAGTCAAGAATGAAACTACAAGTTGATTCTAATTTTAAACAACCGAAAATGAAGCTACAAATTGTTTTCCACTTCAAACGAGTCTAGAATGAAGCTACAGTTGTTTCCAACTTCAATCCAGCCAATAATGAAGCAACAAGTTGTTTACAGGCTCAAACGAGTCAAGAATGAAACTACAAGTTGATTCTAATTTTAAACACCTGAAAATGAAGCTACAAAGTTGTTTTCAACTTCAAACGAGTCTGGAATGAAGCTACATGTTGTTTCCAACTTCAATCCAGCCAATAATGAAGCAACAAGTTGTTTCCGGCTCAAACGAGTCAAGAATGAAACTACAAGTTGATTCTAATTTTAAACAACTGAAAATGAAGCTACAAGTTTTTTCAACTTCAAACGAGTCTGAATGAAGCTACATGTTGTTTCCAACTTCAATCCAGCCAATAATGAAGCAACAAGTTGTTTCCGGGCTCAAACGAGTCAAGAATGAAACTACAAGTTAATTCTAATTTTAAACAACCGAAAATGAAGCTACAAATTGTTTTCCACTTCAAACGAGTCTAGAATGAAGCTAGAAGTTGTTTCCAACTTCAATCTAGCCAATAATGAAGCAACAAGTTGTTTACAGGTTCAAACAAGTCAAGAATGAAACTACAAGTTGATTCTAATTTTAAACAACTGAAAATGAAGCTACAAGTTGTTTTCAACTTCAAACGAGTCTGGAATGAAGCTACATGTTGTTTCCAACTTCAATCCAGCCAATAATGAAGCAACAAGTTGTTTCCGGGCTCAAACGAGTCAAGAATGACTACAAGTTAATTCTAATTTTAAACAACCGAAAATGAAGCTACAAATTGTTTTCCACTTCAAACGAGTCTAGAATGAAGCTACATGTTGTTTCCAACTTCAATCCAGCCAATAATGAAGCAACAAGTTGTTTACAGGCTCAAACGAGTCAAGAATGAAACTACAAGTTGATTCTAATTTTAAACAACCGAAAATGAAGCTACAAATTGTTTTCAACTTCAAACGAGTCTAGAATGAAGCTACATGTTGTTTCCAACTTCAATCCAGCCAATAATGAAGCAACAAGTTGTTTCCGGGCTCAAACGAGTCAAGAATGAAACTACAAGTTAATTCTAATTTTAAACAACCGAAAATGAAGCTACAAATTGTTTTCCACTTCAAACGAGTCTAGAATGAAGCTACATGTTGTTTCCAACTTCAATCCAGCCAATAATGAAGCAACAAGTTGTTTCGGGCTCAAACGAGTCAAGAATGAAACTACAAGTTGATTCTAATTTTAAACAACCGAAAATGAAGCTACAAGTTGTTTTCCACTTCAAACGAGTCTGGAATGAAGCTACATGTTGTTTCCAACTTCAATCCAGCCAATAATGAAGCAACAAGTTGTTTCCAGGCTCAAACGAGTCAAGAATGAAACTACAAGTTGATTCTAATTTTAAACAACTGAAAATGAAGCTACAAGTTGTTTTCAACTTCAAACGAGTCTGGAATGAAGCTACATGTTGTTTCCAACTTCAATCCAGCCAATAATGAAGCAACAAGTTGTTTCCGGGCTCAAACGAGTCAAGAATGAAACTACAAGTTGATTCTAATTTTAAACAACTGAAAATGAAGCTACAAGTTGTTTTCAACTTCAAACGAGTCTGAATGAAGCTACATGTTGTTTCCAACTTCAATCCAGCCAATAATGAAGCAACAAGTTGTTTTCCGGGCTCAAACGAGTCAAGAATGAAACTACAAGTTAATTCTAATTTTAAACAACGAAAATGAAGCTACAAATTGTTTTCCACTTCAAACGAGTCTAGAATGAAGCTACAAGTTGTTTCCAACTTCAATCCAGCCAATAATGAAGCAACAAGTTGTTTACAGGCTCAAACGAGTCAAGAATGAAACTACAAGTTGATTCTAATTTTAAACAACTGAAAATGAAGCTACAAGTTGTTTTCAACTTCAAACGAGTCTGGAATGAAGCTACATGTTGTTTCCAACTTCAATCCAGCCAATAATGAAGCAACAAGTTGTTTCCGGGCTCAAACGAGTCAAGAATGAAACTACAAGTTAATTCTAATTTTAAACAACCGAAAATGAAGCTACAATTGTTTTCACTTCAAACGAGTCTAGAATGAAGCTACAAGTTGTTTCCAACTTCAATCCAGCCAATAATGAAGCAACAAGTTGTTTACGGCTCAAACGAGTCAAGAATGAAACTACAAGTTGATTCTAATTTTAAACAACTGAAAATGAAGCTACAAGTTGTTTTCAACTTCAAACGAGTCTGAATGAAGCTACATGTTGTTTCCAACTTCAATCCAGCCAATAATGAAGCAACAAGTTGTTTCCGGGCTCAAACGAGTCAAGAATGAAACTACAAGTTATTCTAATTTTAAACAACCGAAAATGAAGCTACAAATTGTTTTCCACTTCAAACGAGTCTAGAATGAAGCTACAAGTTGTTTCCAACTTCAATCCAGCCAATAATGAAGCAACAAGTTGTTTACAGGCTCAAACGAGTCAAGAAAGAAACTACAAGTTGATTCTAATTTTAAACAACTGAAAATGAAGCTACAAGTTGTTTTCAACTTCAAACGAGTCTGGAATGAAGCTACATGTTGTTTCCAACTTCAATCCAGCCAATAATGAAGCAACAAGTTGTTTCCGGCTCAAACGAGTCAAGAATGAAACTACAAGTTGATTCTAATTTTAAACAACTGAAAATGAAGCTACAAGTTTTTTTCAACTTCAAACGAGTCTGCAATGAAGCTACATGTTGTTTTCAACTTCAATCCAGCCAATAATGAAGCAACAAGTTGTTTCCGGGCTCAAACGAGTCAAGAATGAAACTACAAGTTAATTCTAATTTTAAACAACCGAAAATGAAGCTACAAATTGTTTTCCACTTCAAACGAGTCTAGAATGAAGCTAGAAGTTGTTTCCAACTTCAATCTAGCCAATAATGAAGCAACAAGTTGTTTACAGGTTAAAACAAGTCAAGAATGAAACTACAAGTTGATTCTAATTTTAAACAACTGAAAATGAAGCTACAAGTTGTTTTCAACTTCAAACGAGTCTGGAATGAAGCTACATGTTGTTTCCAACGTCAATCCAGCCAATAATGAAGCAACAAGTTGTTTCCGGGCTCAAACGAGTCAAGAATGAAACTACAAGTTAATTCTAATTTTAAACAACCGAAAATGAAGCTACAAATTGTTTCCACTTCAAACGAGTCTAGAATGAAGCTACAAGTTGTTTCCAACTTCAATCCAGCCAATAATGAAGCAACAAGTTGTTTCCGGGCTCAAACGAGTCAAGAATGAAACTACAAGTTGATTCTAATTTTAAACAACTGAAAATGAAGCTACAAGTTGTTTTCAACTTCAAACGAGTCTAGAATGAAGCTACATGTTGTTTCCAACTTCAATCCAGCCAATAATGAAGCAACAAGTTGTTTCCGGGCTCAAACGAGTCAAGAATGAAACTACAAGTTGATTCTAATTTTAAACAACTGAAAATGAAGCTACAATTGTTTTCAACTTCAAACGAGTCTGGAATGAAGCTACATGTTGTTTCCAACTTCAATCCAGCCAATAATGAAGCAACAAGTTGTTTCCGGCTCAAACGAGTCAAGAATGAAACTACAAGTTGATTCTAATTTTAAACAACTGAAAATGAAGCTACAAGTTTTTTTCAACTTCAAACGAGTCTGGAATGAAGCTACATGTTGTTTCCAACTTCAATCCAGCCAATAATGAAGCAACAAGTTGTTTCCGGGCTCAAACGAGTCAAGAATGAAACTACAAGTTAATTCTAATTTTAAACAACCGAAAATGAAGCTACAAATTGTTTTCCACTTCAAACGAGTCTAGAATGAAGCTACAAGTTGTTAACCTTCAATCTAGCCAATAATGAAGCAACAAGTTGTTTACGGTCAAACAAGTCAAGAATGAAACTACAAGTTGATTCTAATTTTAAACAACTGAAAATGAAGCTACAAGTTGTTTTCAACTTCAAACGAGTCTGGAATGAAGCTACATGTTGTTTCCAACTTCAATCCAGCCAATAATGAAGCAACAAGTTGTTTCCGGGCTCAAACGAGTCAAGAATGAAACTACAAGTTAATTCTAATTTTAAACAACCGAAAATGAAGCTACAAATTGTTTTCCACTTCAAACGAGTCTGAAATGAAGCTACATGGTTTTCCAACTTCAATCCAGCCAATAATGAAGCAACAAGTTGTTTACAGGCTCAAACGAGTCAAGAATGAAACTACAAGTTGATTCTAATTTTAAACAACTGAAAATGAAGCTACAAGTTGTTTTCAACTTCAAACGAGTCTGGAATGAAGCTACATGTTGTTTCCAACTTCAATCCAGCCAATAATGAAGCAACAAGTTGTTTCCGGGCTCAAACGAGTCAAGAATGAAACTACAAGTTAATTCTAATTTTAAACAACCGAAAATGAAGCTACAAATTGTTTTCCACTTCAAACGAGTCTGAATGAAGCTACAAGTTGTTTCCAACTTCAATCCAGCCAATAATGAAGCAACAAGTTGTTTACAGGCTCAAACGAGTCAAGAATGAAACTACAAGTTGATTCTAATTTTAAACAACTGAAAATGAAGCTACAAGTTGTTTTTCAACTTCAAACGAGTCTGGAATGAAGCTACATGTTGTTTCCAACTTCAATCCAGCCAATAATGAAGCAACAAGTTGTTTCCGGGCTCAAACGAGTCAAGAATGAAACTACAAGTTGATTCTAATTTTAAACAACGAAAATGAAGCTACAAATTGTTTTCCACTTCAAACGAGTCTAGAATGAAGCTACATTTGTTTCCAACTTCAATCCAGCCAATAATGAAGCAACAAGTTGTTTACGGGCTCAAACGAGTCAAGAATGAAACTACAAGTTGATTCTAATTTTAAACAACTGAAAATGAAGCTACAAGTTGTTTTCAACTTCAAACGAGTCTGGAATGAAGCTACATGTTGTTTCCAACTTCAATCCAGCCAATAATGAAGCAACAAGTTGTTTCCGGGCTCAAACGAGTCAAGAATGAAACTACAAGTTGATTCTAATTTTAAACAACTGAAAATGAAGCTACAAGTTGTTTTCACTTCAAACGAGTCTGGAATGAAGCTACATGTTGTTTCCAACTTCAATCCAGCCAATAATGAAGCAACAAGTTGTTTCCGGCTCAAACGAGTCAAGAATGAAACTACAAGTTAATTCTAATTTTAAACAACCGAAAATGAAGCTACAAGTTGTTTTCCACTTCAAACGAGTCTAGAATGAAGCTACAAGTTGTTTCCAACTTCAATCCAGCCAATAATGAAGCAACAAGTTGTTTCCAGGCTCAAACGAGTCAAGAATGAAACTACAAGTTGATTCTAATTTTAAACAACCGAAAATGAAGCTACAAATTGTTTTCAACTTCAAACGAGTCTAATGAAGCTACATGTTGTTTCCAACTTCAATCCAGCCAATAATGAAGCAACAAGTTGTTTCCGGGCTCAAACGAGTCAAGAATGAAACTACAAGTTGATTCTAATTTTAAACAACTGAAAATGAAGCTACAAGTTGTTTTCAACTTCAAACGAGTCTGGAATGAAGCTACATGTTGTTTCCAACTTCAATCCAGCCAATAATGAAGCAACAAGTTGTTTCCGGCTCAAACGAGTCAAGAATGAAACTACAAGTTAATTCTAATTTTAAACAACCGAAAATGAAGCTACAATTGTTTTCCACTTCAAACGAGTCTAGAATGAAGCTACAAGTTGTTTCCAACTTCAATCTAGCCAATAATGAAGCAACAAGTTGTTTACAGGCTCAAACGAGTCAAGAATGAAACTACAAGTTGATTCTAATTTTAAACAACTGAAAATGAAGCTACAAGTTGTTTTCAACTTCAAACGAGTCTGGAATGAAGCTACATGTTGTTTCCAACTTCAATCCAGCCAATAATGAAGCAACAAGTTGTTTCCGGGCTCAAACGAGTCAAGAATGAAACTACAAGTTAATTCTAATTTTAAACAACCGAAAATGAAGCTACAAATTGTTTTCCACTTCAAACGAGTCTAGAATGAAGCTACAAGTTGTTTCCAACTTCAATCTAGCAATAATGAAGCAACAAGTTGTTTACAGGCTCAAACGAGTCAAGAATGAAACTACAAGTTGATTCTAATTTTAAACAATGAAAATGAAGCTACAAGTTGTTTTCAACTTCAAACGAGTCTGAATGAAGCTACAATGTTGTTTCCAACTTCAATCCAGCCAATAATGAAGCAACAAGTTGTTTCCGGGCTCAAACGAGTCAAGAATGAAACTACAAGTTGATTCTAATTTTAAAACAACTGAAAATGAAGCTACAAGTGTTTTTTCAACTTCAAACGAGTCTGAATGAAGCTACATGTTGTTTCCAACTTCAATCCAGCCAATAATGAAGCAACAAGTTGTTTCCGGGCTCAAACGAGTCAAGAATGAAACTACAAGTTAATTCTAATTTTAAACAACCGAAAATGAAGCTACAAATTGTTTTCCACTTCAAACGAGTCTAGAATGAAGCTACATGTTGTTTCCAACGTCAATCCAGCCAATAATGAAGCAACAAGTTGTTTCCGGCTCAAACGAGTCAAGAATGAAACTACAAGTTAATTCTAATTTTAAACAACCGAAAATGAAGCTACAAATTGTTGTTTTCCACTTCAAACGAGTCTAGAATGAAGCTACAAGTTGTTTCCAACTTCAATCCAGCCAATAATGAAGCAACAAGTTGTTTACAGGCTCAAACGAGTCAAGAATGAAACTACAAGTTGATTCTAATTTTAAACAACTGAAAATGAAGCTACAAGTTGTTTTCAACTTCAAACGAGTCTGGAATGAAGCTACATGTTGTTTCCAACTTCAATCCAGCCAATAATGAAGCAACAAGTTGTTTCCAGGGCTCAAACGAGTCAAGAATGAAACTACAAGTTGATTCTAATTTTAAACAACTGAAAATGAAGCTACAAGTTGTTTTCAACTTCAAACGAGTCTGGAATGAAGCTACATGTTGTTTCCAACTTCAATCCAGCCAATAATGAAGCAACAAGTTGTTTTCCGGGCTCAAACGAGTCAAGAATGAAACTACAAGTTAATTCTAATTTTAAACAACCGAAAATGAAGCTACAAATTGTTTTCCACTTCAAACGAGTCTAGAATGAAGCTACAAGTTGTTTCCAACTTCAATCTAGCCAAATAATGAAGCAACAAGTTGTTTACCAGGCTCAAACGAGTCAAGAATGAAACTACAAGTGATTCTAATTTTAAACAACTGAAAATGAAGCTACAAGTTGTTTTCAACTTCAAACGAGTCTGGAATGAAGCTACATGTTGTTTCCAACGTCAATCCAGCCAATAATGAAGCAACAAGTTGTTTCCGGGCTACGAGTCAAGAATGAAACTACAAGTTAATTCTAATTTTAAACAACCGAAAATGAAGCTACAAATGTGTTTTCCACTTCAAACGAGTCTAGAATGAAGCTACAAGTTGTTTCCAACTTCAATCCAGCCAATAATGAAGCAACAAGTTGTTTACAGGCTCAAACGAGTCAAGAAAGAAACTACAAGTTGATTCTAATTTTAAACAACTGAAAATGAAGCTACAAGTTGTTTTCAACTTCAAACGAGTCTGGAATGAAGCTACATGTTGTTTCCAACTTCAATCCAGCCAATAATGAAGCAACAAGTTGTTTCCGGGCTCAAACGAGTCAAGAATGAAACTACAAGTTAATTCTAATTTTAAACAACCGAAAATGAAGCTACAAATTGTTTTCCACTTCAAACGAGTCTAGAATGAAGCTACAAGTTGTTTCCAACTTCAATCTAGCCAATAATGAAGCAACAAGTTGTTTACAGGCTCAAACGAGTCAAGAATGAAACTACAAGTTGATTCTAATTTTAAACAACTGAAAATGAAGCTACAAGTTGTTTTCAACTTCAAACGAGTCTGGAATGAAGCTACATGTTGTTTCCAACTTCAATCCAGCCAATAATGAAGCAACAAGTTGTTTCCGGGCTCAAACGAGTCAAGAATGAAACTACAAGTTTATTCTAATTTTAAACAACCGAAAATGAAGCTACAAATTGTTTTCCACTTCAAACGAGTCTAGAATGAAGCTACAAGTTGTTTCCAACTTCAATCTAGCCAATAATGAAGCAACAAGTTGTTTACAGGCTCAAACGAGTCAAGAATGAAACTACAAGTTGATTCTAATTTTAAACAACTGAAAATGAAGCTACAAGTTGTTTTCAACTTCAAACGAGTCTGGAATGAAGCTACATGTTGTTTCCAACTTCAATCAGCCAATAATGAAGCAACAAGTTGTTTCCGGGCTCAAACGAGTCAAGAATGAAACTACAAGTTGATTCTAATTTTAAACAACTGAAAATGAAGCTACAAGTGTTTTCAACTTCAAACGAGTCTGGAATGAAGCTACATGTTGTTTCCAACTTCAATCCAGCCAATAATGAAGCAACAAGTTGTTTCCGGGCTCAAACGAGTCAAGAATGAAACTACAAGTTGATTCTAATTTTAAACAACCGAAAATGAAGCTACAAATTGTTTTCCACTTCAAACGAGTCTAGAATGAAGCTACAAGTTGTTTCCAACTTCAATCAGCCAATAATGAAGCAACAAGTTGTTTCCGGGCTCAAACGAGTCAAGAATGAAACTACAAGTTGATTCTAATTTTAAACAACTGAAAATGAAGCTACAAGTTGTTTTCAACTTCAAACGAGTCTGGAATGAAGCTACATGTTGTTTCCAACTTCAATCCAGCCAATAATGAAGCAACAAGTTGTTTCCGGGCTCAAACGAGTCAAGAATGAAACTACAAGTTAATTCTAATTTTAAACAACCGAAAATGAAGCTACAAATTGTTTTCCACTTCAAACGAGTCTAGAATGAAGCTACAAGTTGTTTCCAACTTCAATCTAGCCAATAATGAAGCAACAAGTTGTTTACAGGCTCAAACGAGTCAAGAATGAAACTACAAGTTGATTCTAATTTTAAACAACTGAAAATGAAGCTACAAGTTGTTTTCAACTTCAAACGAGTCTGGAATGAAGCTACATGTTGTTTCCAACTTCAATCCAGCCAATAATGAAGCAACAAGTTGTTTCCGGGCTCAAACGAGTCAAGAATGAAACTACAAGTTGATTCTAATTTTAAACAACCGAAAATGAAGCTACAAATTGTTTTCAACTTCAAACGAGTCTTGAATGAAGCTACATGTTGTTTCCAACTTCAATCCAGCCAATAATGAAGCAACAAGTTGTTTCCGGGCTCAAACGAGTCAAGAATGAAACTACAAGTTGATTCTAATTTTAAACAACCGAAAATGAAGCTACAAATTGTTTTCCACTTCAAACGAGTCTAGAATGAAGCTACATGTTGTTTCCAACTTCAATCCAGCCAATAATGAAGCAACAAGTTGTTTCCGGGCTCAAACGAGTCAAGAATGAAACTACAAGTTGATTCTAATTTTAAACAACTGAAAATGAAGCTACAAGTTGTTTTCAACTTCAAACGAGTCTGGAATGAAGCTACATGTTGTTTCCAACTTCAATCCAGCCAATAATGAAGCAACAAGTTGTTTCCGGGCTCAAACGAGTCAAGAATGAAACTACAAGTTAATTCTAATTTTAAACAACCGAAAATGAAGCTACAAATTGTTTTCCACTTCAAACGAGTCTAGAATGAAGCTACAAGTTGTTTCCAACTTCAATCTAGCCAATAATGAAGCAACAAGTTGTTTACGGCTCAAACGAGTCAAGAATGAAACTACAAGTTGATTCTAATTTTAAACAACTGAAAATGAAGCTACAAGTTGTTTTCAACTTCAAACGAGTCTGGAATGAAGCTACATGTTGTTTCCAACTTCAATCCAGCCAATAATGAAGCAACAAGTTGTTTCCGGGCTCAAACGAGTCAAGAATGAAACTACAAGTTAATTCTAATTTTAAACAACCGAAAATGAAGCTACAAATTGTTTTCCACTTCAAACGAGTCTAGAATGAAGCTACAAGTTGTTTCCAACTTCAATCTAGCCAATAATGAAGCAACAAGTTGTTTACAGGCTCAAACGAGTCAAGAATGAAACTACAAGTTGATTCTAATTTTAAACAACTGAAAATGAAGCTACAAGTTGTTTTCAACTTCAAACGAGTCTGGAATGAAGCTACATGTTGTTTCCAACTTCAATCCAGCCAATAATGAAGCAACAAGTTGTTTCCGGGCTCAAACGAGTCAAGAATGAAACTACAAGTTAATTCTAATTTTAAACAACCGAAAATGAAGCTACAAATTGTTTTCCACTTCAAACGAGTCTAGAATGAAGCTACAAGTTGTTTCCAACTTCAATCTAGCCAATAATGAAGCAACAAGTTGTTTACAGGCTCAAACGAGTCAAGAATGAAACTACAAGTTGATTCTAATTTTAAACAACTGAAAATGAAGCTACAAGTTGTTTTCAACTTCAAACGAGTCTGGAATGAAGCTACATGTTGTTTCCAACTTCAATCCAGCCAATAATGAAGCAACAAGTTGTTTCCGGGCTCAAACGAGTCAAGAATGAAACTACAAGTTAATTCTAATTTTAAACAACCGAAAATGAAGCTACAAATTGTTTTCCACTTCAAACGAGTCTAGAATGAAGCTACAAGTTGTTTCCAACTTCAATCTAGCCAATAATGAAGCAACAAGTTGTTTACAGGCTCAAACGAGTCAAGAATGAAACTACAAGTTGATTCTAATTTTAAACAACTGAAAATGAAGCTACAAGTTGTTTTCAACTTCAAACGAGTCTGGAATGAAGCTACATGTTGTTTCCAACTTCAATCCAGCCAATAATGAAGCAACAAGTTGTTTCCGGGCTCAAACGAGTCAAGAATGAAACTACAAGTTGATTCTAATTTTAAACAACTGAAAATGAAGCTACAAGTTGTTTTCAACTTCAAACGAGTCTGGAATGAAGCTACATGTTGTTTCCAACTTCAATCCAGCCAATAATGAAGCAACAAGTTGTTTCCGGGCTCAAACGAGTCAAGAATGAAACTACAAGTTAATTCTAATTTTAAACAACCGAAAATGAAGCTACAAATTGTTTTCCACTTCAAACGAGTCTAGAATGAAGCTACAAGTTGTTTCCAACTTCAATCTAGCCAATAATGAAGCAACAAGTTGTTTACAGGCTCAAACGAGTCAAGAATGAAACTACAAGTTGATTCTAATTTTAAACAACTGAAAATGAAGCTACAAGTTGTTTTCAACTTCAAACGAGTCTGGAATGAAGCTACATGTTGTTTCCAACTTCAATCCAGCCAATAATGAAGCAACAAGTTGTTTCCGGGCTCAAACGAGTCAAGAATGAAACTACAAGTTAATTCTAATTTTAAACAACCGAAAATGAAGCTACAAATTGTTTTCCACTTCAAACGAGTCTAGAATGAAGCTACAAGTTGTTTCCAACTTCAATCTAGCCAATAATGAAGCAACAAGTTGTTTACAGGCTCAAACGAGTCAAGAATGAAACTACAAGTTGATTCTAATTTTAAACAACTGAAAATGAAGCTACAAGTTGTTTTCAACTTCAAACGAGTCTGGAATGAAGCTACATGTTGTTTCCAACTTCAATCCAGCCAATAATGAAGCAACAAGTTGTTTCCGGGCTCAAACGAGTCAAGAATGAAACTACAAGTTAATTCTAATTTTAAACAACCGAAAATGAAGCTACAAATTGTTTTCCACTTCAAACGAGTCTAGAATGAAGCTACAAGTTGTTTCCAACTTCAATCTAGCCAATAATGAAGCAACAAGTTGTTTACAGGCTCAAACGAGTCAAGAATGAAACTACAAGTTGATTCTAATTTTAAACAACTGAAAATGAAGCTACAAGTTGTTTTCAACTTCAAACGAGTCTGGAATGAAGCTACATGTTGTTTCCAACTTCAATCCAGCCAATAATGAAGCAACAAGTTGTTTCCGGGCTCAAACGAGTCAAGAATGAAACTACAAGTTAATTCTAATTTTAAACAACCGAAAATGAAGCTACAAATTGTTTTCCACTTCAAACGAGTCTAGAATGAAGCTACAAGTTGTTTCCAACTTCAATCTAGCCAATAATGAAGCAACAAGTTGTTTACAGGCTCAAACGAGTCAAGAATGAAACTACAAGTTGATTCTAATTTTAAACAACTGAAAATGAAGCTACAAGTTGTTTTCAACTTCAAACGAGTCTGGAATGAAGCTACATGTTGTTTCCAACTTCAATCCAGCCAATAATGAAGCAACAAGTTGTTTCCGGGCTCAAACGAGTCAAGAATGAAACTACAAGTTGATTCTAATTTTAAACAACTGAAAATGAAGCTACAAGTTTTTTCAACTTCAAACGAGTCTGAATGAAGCTACATGTTGTTTCCAACTTCAATCCAGCCAATAATGAAGCAACAAGTTGTTTCCGGGCTCAAACGAGTCAAGAATGAAACTACAAGTTGATTCTAATTTTAAACAACTGAAAATGAAGCTACAAGTTGTTTTCAACTTCAAACGAGTCTGGAATGAAGCTACATGTTGTTTCCAACTTCAATCCAGCCAATAATGAAGCAACAAGTTGTTTCCGGGCTCAAACGAGTCAAGAATGAAACTACAAGTTGATTCTAATTTTAAACAACCGAAAATGAAGCTACAAATTGTTTTCCACTTCAAACGAGTCTAGAATGAAGCTACAAGTTGTTTCCAACTTCAATCTAGCCAATAATGAAGCAACAAGTTGTTTACAGGCTCAAACGAGTCAAGAATGAAACTACAAGTTGATTCTAATTTTAAACAACTGAAAATGAAGCTACAAGTTGTTTTCAACTTCAAACGAGTCTGGAATGAAGCTACATGTTGTTTCCAACTTCAATCCAGCCAATAATGAAGCAACAAGTTGTTTCCGGGCTCAAACGAGTCAAGAATGAAACTACAAGTTGATTCTAATTTTAAACAACTGAAAATGAAGCTACAAGTTTTTTCAACTTCAAACGAGTCTGAATGAAGCTACATGTTGTTTCCAACTTCAATCCAGCCAATAATGAAGCAACAAGTTGTTTCCGGGCTCAAACGAGTCAAGAATGAAACTACAAGTTAATTCTAATTTTAAACAACCGAAAATGAAGCTACAAATTGTTTTCCACTTCAAACGAGTCTAGAATGAAGCTACAAGTTGTTTCCAACTTCAATCCAGCCAATAATGAAGCAACAAGTTGTTTACAGGCTCAAACGAGTCAAGAATGAAACTACAAGTTGATTCTAATTTTAAACAACTGAAAATGAAGCTACAAGTTGTTTTCAACTTCAAACGAGTCTGAATGAAGCTACATGTTGTTTCCAACTTCAATCCAGCCAATAATGAAGCAACAAGTTGTTTCCGGGCTCAAACGAGTCAAGAATGAAACTACAAGTTAATTCTAATTTTAAACAACCGAAAATGAAGCTACAAATTGTTTTCCACTTCAAACGAGTCTAGAATGAAGCTACAAGTTGTTTCCAACTTCAATCAGCCAATAATGAAGCAACAAGTTGTTTACAGGCTCAAACGAGTCAAGAATGAAACTACAAGTTGATTCTAATTTTAAACAACTGAAAATGAAGCTACAAGTTGTTTTCAACTTCAAACGAGTCTGGAATGAAGCTACATGTTGTTTCCAACTTCAATCCAGCCAATAATGAAGCAACAAGTTGTTTCCGGGCTCAAACGAGTCAAGAATGAAACTACAAGTTGATTCTAATTTTAAACAACCGAAAATGAAGCTACAAATTGTTTTCCACTTCAAACGAGTCTAGAATGAAGCTACAAGTTGTTTCCAACTTCAATCCAGCCAATAATGAAGCAACAAGTTGTTTCCAGGCTCAAACGAGTCAAGAATGAAACTACAAGTTAATTCTAATTTTAAACAACCGAAAATGAAGCTACAAATTGTTTTCCACTTCAAACGAGTCTAGAATGAAGCTACAAGTTGTTTCCAACTTCAATCTAGCCAATAATGAAGCAACAAGTTGTTTACAGGTTCAAACGAGTCAAGAATGAAACTACAAGTTGATTCTAATTTTAAACAACTGAAAATGAAGCTACAAGTTGTTTTCAACTTCAAACGAGTCTGGAATGAAGCTACATGTTGTTTCCAACGTCAATCCAGCCAATAATGAAGCAACAAGTTGTTTCCGGGCTCAAACGAGTCAAGAATGAAACTACAAGTTAATTCTAATTTTAAACAACCGAAAATGAAGCTACAAATTGTTTTCCACTTCAAACGAGTCTAGAATGAAGCTACAAGTTGTTTCCAACTTCAATCTAGCCAATAATGAAGCAACAAGTTGTTTACAGGCTCAAACGAGTCAAGAATGAAACTACAAGTTGATTCTAATTTTAAACAACTGAAAATGAAGCTACAAGTTGTTTTCAACTTCAAACGAGTCTGGAATGAAGCTACATGTTGTTTCCAACTTCAATC
The DNA here is from genome assembly GCF_001625215.2 of Daucus carota subsp. sativus. NCBI lineage: Eukaryota > Viridiplantae > Streptophyta > Magnoliopsida > Apiales > Apiaceae > Daucus > Daucus carota. The sequence goes on from NC_030387.2 coordinate 15,140,205, forward strand.
CAGCCAATAATGAAGCAACAAGTTGTTTCCGGGCTCAAACGAGTCAAGAATGAAACTACAAGTTGATTCTAATTTTAAACAACTGAAAATGAAGCTACAAGTTTTTTTCAACTTCAAACGAGTCTGAATGAAGCTACATGTTGTTTCCAACTTCAATCCAGCCAATAATGAAGCAACAAGTTGTTTCCGGGCTCAAACGAGTCAAGAATGAAACTACAAGTTAATTCTAATTTTAAACAACCGAAAATGAAGCTACAAATTTTTCCACTTCAAACGAGTCTAGAATGAAGCTACAAGTTGTTTCCAACTTCAATCTAGCCAATAATGAAGCAACAAGTTGTTTACAGGCTCAAACGAGTCAAGAATGAAACTACAAGTTGATTCTAATTTTAAACAACTGAAAATGAAGCTACAAGTTGTTTTCAACTTCAAACGAGTCTGGAATGAAGCTACATGTTGTTTCCAACTTCAATCCAGCCAATAATGAAGCAACAAGTTGTTTCCGGGCTCAAACGAGTCAAGAATGAAACTACAAGTTAATTCTAATTTTAAACAACCGAAAATGAAGCTACAAATTGTTTTCCACTTCAAACGAGTCTAGAATGAAGCTACAAGTTGTTTCCAACTTCAATCTAGCCAATAATGAAGCAACAAGTTGTTTACAGGCTCAAACGAGTCAAGAATGAAACTACAAGTTGATTCTAATTTTAAACAACGGAAAATGAAGCTACAAGTTGTTTTCAACTTCAAACGAGTCTGGAATGAAGCTACATGTTGTTTCCAACTTCAATCCAGCCAATAATGAAGCAACAAGTTGTTTCCGGGCTCAAACGAGTCAAGAATGAAACTACAAGTTGATTCTAATTTTAAACAACTGAAAATGAAGCTACAAGTTTTTTTCAACTTCAAACGAGTCTGGAATGAAGCTACATGTTGTTTCCAACTTCAATCCAGCCAATAATGAAGCAACAAGTTGTTTCCGGGCTCAAACGAGTCAAGAATGAAACTACAAGTTAATTCTAATTTTAAACAACCGAAAATGAAGCTACAAATTGTTTTCCACTTCAAACGAGTCTAGAATGAAGCTACAAGTTGTTTCCAACTTCAATCTAGCCAATAATGAAGCAACAAGTTGTTTACAGGCTCAAACGAGTCAAGAATGAAACTACAAGTTGATTCTAATTTTAAACAACTGAAAATGAAGCTACAAGTTGTTTTCAACTTCAAACGAGTCTGGAATGAAGCTACATGTTGTTTCCAACTTCAATCCAGCCAATAATGAAGCAACAAGTTGTTTCCGGGCTCAAACGAGTCAAGAATGAAACTACAAGTTAATTCTAATTTTAAACAACCGAAAATGAAGCTACAAATTGTTTTCCACTTCAAACGAGTCTAGAATGAAGCTACAAGTTGTTTCCAACTTCAATCTAGCCAATAATGAAGCAACAAGTTGTTTACAGGCTCAAACGAGTCAAGAATGAAACTACAAGTTGATTCTAATTTTAAACAACTGAAAATGAAGCTACAAGTTGTTTTCAACTTCAAACGAGTCTGGAATGAAGCTACATGTTGTTTCCAACTTCAATGCAGCCAATAATGAAGCAACAAGTTGTTTACGGGCTCAAACGAGTCAAGAATGAAACTACAAGTTGATTCTAATTTTAAACAACCGAAAATAAAGCTACAAATTGTTTTCAACTTCAAACGAGTCTAGAATGAAGCTACAAGTTGTTTCCAATTTCAATCTAGCCAATAATGAAACAACAAGTTGTTTCCAGGCTCAAACGAGTCAAGAATGAAACTACAAGTTGATTCTAATTTTAAACAACTGAAAATGAAGCTACAAGTTTTTTTCAACTTCAAACGAGTCTGGAATGAAGCTACATGTTGTTTCCAACTTCAATCCAGCCAATAATGAAGCAACAAGTTGTTTCCGGGCTCAAACGAGTCAAGAATGAAACTACAAGTTAATTCTAATTTTAAACAACCGAAAATGAAGCTACAAATTGTTTTCCACTTCAAACGAGTCTAGAATGAAGCTACAAGTTGTTTCCAACTTCAATCTAGCCAATAATGAAGCAACAAGTTGTTTACAGGCTCAAACGAGTCAAGAATGAAACTACAAGTTGATTCTAATTTTAAACAACTGAAAATGAAGCTACAAGTTGTTTTCAACTTCAAACGAGTCTGGAATGAAGCTACATGTTGTTTCCAACTTCAATCCAGCCAATAATGAAGCAACAAGTTGTTTCCGGGCTCAAACGAGTCAAGAATGAAACTACAAGTTAATTCTAATTTTAAACAACCGAAAATGAAGCTACAAATTGTTTTCCACTTCAAACGAGTCTAGAATGAAGCTACAAGTTGTTTCCAACTTCAATCTAGCCAATAATGAAGCAACAAGTTGTTTACAGGCTCAAACGAGTCAAGAATGAAACTACAAGTTAATTCTAATTTTAAACAACCGAAAATGAAGCTACAAATTGTTTTCCACTTCAAACGAGTCTAGAATGAAGCTACAAGTTGTTTCCAACTTCAATCCAGCCAATAATGAAGCAACAAGTTGTTTACAGGCTCAAACAAGTCAAGAATGAAACTACAAGTTGATTCTAATTTTAAACAACTGAAAATGAAGCTACAGTTGTTTTCAACTTCAAACGAGTCTGGAATGAAGCTACATGTTGTTTCCAACTTCAATCCAGCCAATAATGAAGCAACAAGTTGTTTCCGGGCTCAAACGAGTCAAGAATGAAACTACAAGTTAATTCTAATTTTAAACAACCGAAAATGAAGCTACAAATTGTTTTCCACTTCAAACGAGTCTAGAATGAAGCTACAAGTTGTTTCCAACTTCAATCTAGCCAATAATGAAGCAACAAGTTGTTTACAGGCTCAAACGAGTCAAGAATGAAACTACAAGTTGATTCTAATTTTAAACAACTGAAAATGAAGCTACAAGTTGTTTTCAACTTCAAACGAGTCTGGAATGAAGCTACATGTTGTTTCCAACTTCAATCCAGCCAATAATGAAGCAACAAGTTGTTTCCGGGCTCAAACGAGTCAAGAATGAAACTACAAGTTGATTCTAATTTTAAACAACTGAAAATGAAGCTACAAGTTTTTTTCAACTTCAAACGAGTCTGAATGAAGCTACATGTTGTTTCCAACTTCAATCCAGCCAATAATGAAGCAACAAGTTGTTTCCGGGCTCAAACGAGTCAAGAATGAAACTACAAGTTAATTCTAATTTTAAACAACCGAAAATGAAGCTACAAATTGTTTTCCACTTCAAACGAGTCTAGAATGAAGCTACAAGTTGTTTCCAACTTCAATCAGCCAATAATGAAGCAACAAGTTGTTTACAGGCTCAAACGAGTCAAGAATGAAACTACAAGTTGATTCTAATTTTAAACAACTGAAAATGAAGCTACAAGTTGTTTTCAACTTCAAACGAGTCTGGAATGAAGCTACATGTTGTTTCCAACTTCAATCCAGCCAATAATGAAGCAACAAGTTGTTTCCGGGCTCAAACGAGTCAAGAATGAAACTACAAGTTGATTCTAATTTTAAACAACTGAAAATGAAGCTACAAGTTGTTTTCAACTTCAAACGAGTCTGGAATGAAGCTACATGTTGTTTCCAACTTCAATCCAGCCAATAATGAAGCAACAAGTTGTTTCCGGGCTCAAACGAGTCAAGAATGAAACTACAAGTTAATTCTAATTTTAAACAACCGAAAATGAAGCTACAAATTGTTTTCCACTTCAAACGAGTCTAGAATGAAGCTACAAGTTGTTTCCAACTTCAATCCAGCCAATAATGAAGCAACAAGTTGTTTACAGGCTCAAACGAGTCAAGAATGAAACTACAAGTTGATTCTAATTTTAAACAACTGAAAATGAAGCTACAAGTTGTTTTCAACTTCAAACGAGTCTGGAATGAAGCTACATGTTGTTTCCAACTTCAATCCAGCCAATAATGAAGCAACAAGTTGTTTCCGGGCTCAAACGAGTCAAGAATGAAACTACAAGTTGATTCTAATTTTAAACAACTGAAAATGAAGCTACAAGTTTTTTCAACTTCAAACGAGTCTGCAATGAAGCTACATGTTGTTTCCAACTTCAATCCAGCCAATAATGAAGCAACAAGTTGTTTCCGGGCTCAAACGAGTCAAGAATGAAACTACAAGTTAATTCTAATTTTAAACAACCGAAAATGAAGCTACAAATTGTTTTCCACTTCAAACGAGTCTAGAATGAAGCTACAAGTTGTTTCCAACTTCAATCTAGCCAATAATGAAGCAACAAGTTGTTTACAGGCTCAAACGAGTCAAGAATGAAACTACAAGTTGATTCTAATTTTAAACAACTGAAAATGAAGCTACAAGTTGTTTTCAACTTCAAACGAGTCTGGAATGAAGCTACATGTTGTTTCCAACGTCAATCCAGCCAATAATGAAGCAACAAGTTGTTTCCGGGCTCAAACGAGTCAAGAATGAAACTACAAGTTAATTCTAATTTTAAACAACCGAAAATGAAGCTACAAATTGTTTTCCACTTCAAACGAGTCTAGAATGAAGCTACAAGTTGTTTCCAACTTCAATCTAGCCAATAATGAAGCAACAAGTTGTTTACAGGCTCAAACGAGTCAAGAATGAAACTACAAGTTGATTCTAATTTTAAACAACTGAAAATGAAGCTACAAGTTGTTTTCAACTTCAAACGAGTCTGGAATGAAGCTACATGTTGTTTCCAACTTCAATCCAGCCAATAATGAAGCAACAAGTTGTTTCCGGGCTCAAACGAGTCAAGAATGAAACTACAAGTTAATTCTAATTTTAAACAACCGAAAATGAAGCTACAAATTGTTTTCCACTTCAAACGAGTCTAGAATGAAGCTACAAGTTGTTTCCAACTTCAATCTAGCCAATAATGAAGCAACAAGTTGTTTACAGGCTCAAACGAGTCAAGAATGAAACTACAAGTTGATTCTAATTTTAAACAACTGAAAATGAAGCTACAAGTTGTTTTCAACTTCAAACGAGTCTGGAATGAAGCTACATGTTGTTTCCAACTTCAATCCAGCCAATAATGAAGCAACAAGTTGTTTCCGGGCTCAAACGAGTCAAGAATGAAACTACAAGTTGATTCTAATTTTAAACAACTGAAAATGAAGCTACAAGTTGTTTTCAACTTCAAACGAGTCTGAATGAAGCTACATGTTGTTTCTAACTTCAATCCAGCCAATAATGAAGCAACAAGTTGTTTCCGGGCTCAAACGAGTCAAGAATGAAACTACAAGTTAATTCTAATTTTAAACAACCGAAAATGAAGCTACAAATTGTTTCCACTTCAAACGAGTCTAGAATGAAGCTACAAGTTGTTTCCAACTTCAATCCAGCCAATAATGAAGCAACAAGTTGTTTACAGGCTCAAACGAGTCAAGAATGAAACTACAAGTTGATTCTAATTTTAAACAACTGAAAATGAAGCTACAAGTTGTTTTCAACTTCAAACGAGTCTGGAATGAAGCTACATGTTGTTTCCAACTTCAATCCAGCCAATAATGAAGCAACAAGTTGTTTCCGGGCTCAAACGAGTCAAGAATGAAACTACAAGTTGATTCTAATTTTAAACAACTGAAAATGAAGCTACAAGTTGTTTTCAACTTCAAACGAGTCTGGAATGAAGCTACATGTTGTTTCCAACTTCAATCCAGCCAATAATGAAGCAACAAGTTGTTTCCGGGCTCAAACGAGTCAAGAATGAAACTACAAGTTAATTCTAATTTTAAACAACCGAAAATGAAGCTACAAATTGTTTTCCACTTCAAACGAGTCTAGAATGAAGCTACAAGTTGTTTCCAACTTCAATCCAGCCAATAATGAAGCAACAAGTTGTTTACAGGCTCAAACGAGTCAAGAATGAAACTACAAGTTGATTCTAATTTTAAACAACTGAAAATGAAGCTACAAGTTGTTTTCAACTTCAAACGAGTCTGGAATGAAGCTACATGTTGTTTCCAACTTCAATCCAGCCAATAATGAAGCAACAAGTTGTTTCCGGGCTCAAACGAGTCAAGAATGAAACTACAAGTTGATTCTAATTTTAAACAACTGAAAATGAAGCTACAAGTTTTTTTCAACTTCAAACGAGTCTGGAATGAAGCTACATGTTGTTTCCAACTTCAATCCAGCCAATAATGAAGCAACAAGTTGTTTCCGGGCTCAAACGAGTCAAGAATGAAACTACAAGTTAATTCTAATTTTAAACAACCGAAAATGAAGCTACAAATTGTTTTCCACTTCAAACGAGTCTAGAATGAAGCTACAAGTTGTTTCCAACTTCAATCTAGCCAATAATGAAGCAACAAGTTGTTTACAGGCTCAAACGAGTCAAGAATGAAACTACAAGTTGATTCTAATTTTAAACAACTGAAAATGAAGCTACAAGTTGTTTTCAACTTCAAACGAGTCTGGAATGAAGCTACATGTTGTTTCCAACTTCAATCCAGCCAATAATGAAGCAACAAGTTGTTTCCGGGCTCAAACGAGTCAAGAATGAAACTACAAGTTAATTCTAATTTTAAACAACCGAAAATGAAGCTACAAATTGTTTTCCACTTCAAACGAGTCTAGAATGAAGCTACAAGTTGTTTCCAACTTCAATCTAGCCAATAATGAAGCAACAAGTTGTTTACAGGCTCAAACGAGTCAAGAATGAAACTACAAGTTGATTCTAATTTTAAACAACTGAAAATGAAGCTACAAGTTGTTTTCAACTTCAAACGAGTCTGGAATGAAGCTACATGTTGTTTCCAACTTCAATCCAGCCAATAATGAAGCAACAAGTTGTTTCCGGGCTCAAACGAGTCAAGAATGAAACTACAAGTTGATTCTAATTTTAAACAACTGAAAATGAAGCTACAAGTTTTTTTCAACTTCAAACGAGTCTGCAATGAAGCTACATGTTGTTTCCAACTTCAATCCAGCCAATAATGAAGCAACAAGTTGTTTCCGGGCTCAAACGAGTCAAGAATGAAACTACAAGTTAATTCTAATTTTAAACAACCGAAAATGAAGCTACAAATTGTTTTCCACTTCAAACGAGTCTAGAATGAAGCTACATGTTGTTTCCAACGTCAATCCAGCCAATAATGAAGCAACAAGTTGTTTCCGGGCTCAAACGAGTCAAGAATGAAACTACAAGTTAATTCTAATTTTAAACAACCGAAAATGAAGCTACAAATTGTTTTCACTTCAAACGAGTCTAGAATGAAGCTACAAGTTGTTTCCAACTTCAATCCAGCCAATAATGAAGCAACAAGTTGTTTACAGGCTCAAACGAGTCAAGAAAGAAACTACAAGTTGATTCTAATTTTAAACAACTGAAAATGAAGCTACAAGTTGTTTTCAACTTCAAACGAGTCTGGAATGAAGCTACATGTTGTTTCCAACTTCAATCCAGCCAATAATGAAGCAACAAGTTGTTTCCGGGCTCAAACGAGTCAAGAATGAAACTACAAGTTGATTCTAATTTTAAACAACTGAAAATGAAGCTACAAGTTTTTTCAACTTCAAACGAGTCTGAATGAAGCTACATGTTGTTTCCAACTTCAATCCAGCCAATAATGAAGCAACAAGTTGTTTCCGGGCTCAAACGAGTCAAGAATGAAACTACAAGTTAATTCTAATTTTAAACAACCGAAAATGAAGCTACAAATTGTTTTCCACTTCAAACGAGTCTAGAATGAAGCTACAAGTTGTTTCCAACTTCAATCTAGCCAATAATGAAGCAACAAGTTGTTTACAGGCTCAAACGAGTCAAGAATGAAACTACAAGTTGATTCTAATTTTAAACAACTGAAAATGAAGCTACAAGTTGTTTTCAACTTCAAACGAGTCTGGAATGAAGCTACATGTTGTTTCCAACTTCAATCCAGCCAATAATGAAGCAACAAGTTGTTTCCGGGCTCAAACGAGTCAAGAATGAAACTACAAGTTAATTCTAATTTTAAACAACCGAAAATGAAGCTACAAATTGTTTTCCACTTCAAACGAGTCTAGAATGAAGCTACAAGTTGTTTCCAACTTCAATCTAGCCAATAATGAAGCAACAAGTTGTTTACAGGCTCAAACGAGTCAAGAATGAAACTACAAGTTGATTCTAATTTTAAACAACTGAAAATGAAGCTACAAGTTGTTTTCAACTTCAAACGAGTCTGGAATGAAGCTACATGTTGTTTCCAACTTCAATCCAGCCAATAATGAAGCAACAAGTTGTTTCCGGGCTCAAACGAGTCAAGAATGAAACTACAAGTTAATTCTAATTTTAAACAACCGAAAATGAAGCTACAAATTGTTTTCCACTTCAAACGAGTCTAGAATGAAGCTACAAGTTGTTTCCAACTTCAATCTAGCCAATAATGAAGCAACAAGTTGTTTACAGGCTCAAACGAGTCAAGAATGAAACTACAAGTTGATTCTAATTTTAAACAACTGAAAATGAAGCTACAAGTTGTTTTCAACTTCAAACGAGTCTGGAATGAAGCTACATGTTGTTTCCAACTTCAATCCAGCCAATAATGAAGCAACAAGTTGTTTCCGGGCTCAAACGAGTCAAGAATGAAACTACAAGTTGATTCTAATTTTAAACAACCGAAAATGAAGCTACAAATTGTTTTCCACTTCAAACGAGTCTAGAATGAAGCTACAAGTTGTTTCCAACTTCAATCTAGCCAATAATGAAGCAACAAGTTGTTTACAGGCTCAAACGAGTCAAGAATGAAACTACAAGTTGATTCTAATTTTAAACAACTGAAAATGAAGCTACAAGTTGTTTTCAACTTCAAACGAGTCTGGAATGAAGCTACATGTTGTTTCCAACTTCAATCCAGCCAATAATGAAGCAACAAGTTGTTTCCGGGCTCAAACGAGTCAAGAATGAAACTACAAGTTGATTCTAATTTTAAACAACTGAAAATGAAGCTACAAGTTGTTTTCAACTTCAAACGAGTCTGGAATGAAGCTACATGTTGTTTCCAACTTCAATCCAGCCAATAATGAAGCAACAAGTTGTTTCCGGGCTCAAACGAGTCAAGAATGAAACTACAAGTTAATTCTAATTTTAAACAACCGAAAATGAAGCTACAAATTGTTTTCCACTTCAAACGAGTCTAGAATGAAGCTACAAGTTGTTTCCAACTTCAATCTAGCCAATAATGAAGCAACAAGTTGTTTACAGGCTCAAACGAGTCAAGAATGAAACTACAAGTTGATTCTAATTTTAAACAACTGAAAATGAAGCTACAAGTTGTTTTCAACTTCAAACGAGTCTGGAATGAAGCTACATGTTGTTTCCAACTTCAATCCAGCCAATAATGAAGCAACAAGTTGTTTCCGGGCTCAAACGAGTCAAGAATGAAACTACAAGTTAATTCTAATTTTAAACAACCGAAAATGAAGCTACAAATTGTTTTCCACTTCAAACGAGTCTAGAATGAAGCTACAAGTTGTTTCCAACTTCAATCTAGCCAATAATGAAGCAACAAGTTGTTTACAGGCTCAAACGAGTCAAGAAGAAACTACAAGTTGATTCTAATTTTAAACAACTGAAAATGAAGCTACAAGTTGTTTTCAACTTCAAACGAGTCTGGAATGAAGCTACATGTTGTTTCCAACTTCAATCCAGCCAATAATGAAGCAACAAGTTGTTTCCGGGCTCAAACGAGTCAAGAATGAAACTACAAGTTGATTCTAATTTTAAACAACTGAAAATGAAGCTACAAGTTTTTTCAACTTCAAACGAGTCTGAATGAAGCTACATGTTGTTTCCAACTTCAATCCAGCCAATAATGAAGCAACAAGTTGTTTCCGGGCTCAAACGAGTCAAGAATGAAACTACAAGTTAATTCTAATTTTAAACAACCGAAAATGAAGCTACAAATTGTTTTCCACTTCAAACGAGTCTAGAATGAAGCTACAAGTTGTTTCCAACTTCAATCTAGCCAATAATGAAGCAACAAGTTGTTTACAGGCTCAAACGAGTCAAGAATGAAACTACAAGTTGATTCTAATTTTAAACAACGAAAATGAAGCTACAAGTTGTTTTCAACTTCAAACGAGTCTGGAATGAAGCTACATGTTGTTTCCAACTTCAATCCAGCCAATAATGAAGCAACAAGTTGTTTCCGGGCTCAAACGAGTCAAGAATGAAACTACAAGTTAATTCTAATTTTAAACAACGAAAATGAAGCTACAAATTGTTTTCCACTTCAAACGAGTCTAGAATGAAGCTACAAGTTGTTTCCAACTTCAATCTAGCCAATAATGAAGCAACAAGTTGTTTACAGGCTCAAACGAGTCAAGAATGAAACTACAAGTTGATTCTAATTTTAAACAACTGAAAATGAAGCTACAAGTTGTTTTCAACTTCAAACGAGTCTGGAATGAAGCTACATGTTGTTTCCAACTTCAATCCAGCCAATAATGAAGCAACAAGTTGTTTCCGGGCTCAAACGAGTCAAGAATGAAACTACAAGTTAATTCTAATTTTAAACAACCGAAAATGAAGCTACAAATTGTTTTCCACTTCAAACGAGTCTAGAATGAAGCTACAAGTTGTTTCCAACTTCAATCTAGCCAATAATGAAGCAACAAGTTGTTTACAGGCTCAAACGAGTCAAGAATGAAACTACAAGTTGATTCTAATTTTAAACAACTGAAAATGAAGCTACAAATTGTTTTCCACTTCAAACGAGTCTAGAATGAAGCTACATGTTGTTTCCAACGTCAATCCAGCCAATAATGAAGCAACAAGTTGTTTCCGGGCTCAAACGAGTCAAGAATGAAACTACAAGTTAATTCTAATTTTAAACAACCGAAAATGAAGCTACAAATTGTTTTCCACTTCAAACGAGTCTAGAATGAAGCTACAAGTTGTTTCCAACTTCAATCTAGCCAATAATGAAGCAACAAGTTGTTTACAGGCTCAAACGAGTCAAGAATGAAACTACAAGTTGATTCTAATTTTAAACAACTGAAAATGAAGCTACAAGTTGTTTTCAACTTCAAACGAGTCTGGAATGAAGCTACATGTTGTTTCCAACTTCAATCCAGCCAATAATGAAGCAACAAGTTGTTTCCGGGCTCAAACGAGTCAAGAATGAAACTACAAGTTGATTCTAATTTTAAACAACTGAAAATGAAGCTACAAGTTGTTTTCAACTTCAAACGAGTCTGGAATGAAGCTACATGTTGTTTCCAACTTCAATCCAGCCAATAATGAAGCAACAAGTTGTTTCCGGGCTCAAACGAGTCAAGAATGAAACTACAAGTTAATTCTAATTTTAAACAACCGAAAATGAAGCTACAAATTGTTTTCCACTTCAAACGAGTCTAGAATGAAGCTACAAGTTGTTTCCAACTTCAATCTAGCCAATAATGAAGCAACAAGTTGTTTACAGGCTCAAACAGTCAAGAATGAAACTACAAGTTGATTCTAATTTTAAACAACTGAAAATGAAGCTACAAGTTGTTTTCAACTTCAAACGAGTCTGGAATGAAGCTACATGTTGTTTCCAACTTCAATCCAGCCAATAATGAAGCAACAAGTTGTTTCCGGGCTCAAACGAGTCAAGAATGAAACTACAAGTTAATTCTAATTTTAAACAACCGAAAATGAAGCTACAAATTGTTTTCCACTTCAAACGAGTCTAGAATGAAGCTACAAGTTGTTTCCAACTTCAATCTAGCCAATAATGAAGCAACAAGTTGTTTACAGGCTCAAACGAGTCAAGAATGAAACTACAAGTTGATTCTAATTTTAAACAACGAAAATGAAGCTACAAGTTGTTTTCAACTTCAAACGAGTCTGGAATGAAGCTACATGTTGTTTCCAACTTCAATCCAGCCAATAATGAAGCAACAAGTTGTTTCCGGGCTCAAACGAGTCAAGAATGAAACTACAAGTTAATTCTAATTTTAAACAACCGAAAATGAAGCTACAAATTGTTTTCCACTTCAAACGAGTCTAGAATGAAGCTACAAGTTGTTTCCAACTTCAATCTAGCCAATAATGAAGCAACAAGTTGTTTACAGGCTCAAACGAGTCAAGAATGAAACTACAAGTTGATTCTAATTTTAAACAACGAAAATGAAGCTACAAGTTGTTTTCAACTTCAAACGAGTCTGGAATGAAGCTACATGTTGTTTCCAACTTCAATCAGCCAATAATGAAGCAACAAGTTGTTTCCGGGCTCAAACGAGTCAAGAATGAAACTACAAGTTGATTCTAATTTTAAACACCGAAAATGAAGCTACAAATTGTTTTCCACTTCAAACGAGTCTAGAATGAAGCTACAGTTGTTTCCAACTTCAATCTAGCCAATAATGAAGCAACAAGTTGTTTACAGCTCAAACGAGTCAAGAATGAAACTACAAGTTGATTCTAATTTTAAACAACTGAAAATGAAGCTACAAGTGTTTTCAACTTCAAACGAGTTTGAATGAAGCTACATGTTGTTTCCAACTTCAATCCAGCCAATAATGAAGCAACAAGTTGTTTCCGGGCTCAAACGAGTCAAGAATGAAACTACAAGTTGATTCTAATTTTAAACAACTGAAAATGAAGCTACAAATTGTTTTCAACTTCAAACGAGTCTGAATGAAGCTACATGTTGTTTCCAACTTCAATCCAGCCAATAATGAAGCAACAAGTTGTTTCCGGGCTCAAACGAGTCAAGAATGAAACTACAAGTTGATTCTAATTTTAAACAACCGAAAATGAAGCTACAATTGTTTTCCACTTCAACGAGTCTAGAATGAAGCTACATGTTGTTTCCAACTTCAATCCAGCCAATAATGAAGCAACAAGTTGTTTCCGGGCTCAAACGAGTCAAGAATGAAAACTACAAGTTAATTCTAATTTTAAACAACCGAAAATGAAGCTACAAATTGTTTTCAACTTCAAACGAGTCTGGAATGAAGCTACAAGTTGTTTCCAACTTCAATCTAGCCAATAATGAAGCAACAAGTTGTTTACAGGCTCAAACGAGTCAAGAATGAAACTACAAGTTGGTTCTAATTTTAAACAACTGAAAATGAAGCTACAAGTTGTTTTCAACTTCAAACGAGTCTGGAATGAAGCTACATGTTGTTTCCAACTTCAATCCAGCCAATAATGAAGCAACAAGTTGTTTCCGGGCTCAAACGAGTCAAGAATGAAACTACAAGTTGATTCTAATTTAAACAACACTGAAAATGAAGCTACAGTTTTTTTCAACTTCAAACGAGTCTGAATGAAGCTACATGTTGTTTCCAACTTCAATCCAGCCAATAATGAAGCAACAAGTTGTTTCCGGCTCAAACGAGTCAAGAATGAAACTACAAGTTAATTCTAATTTTAAACAACCAAAATGAAGCTACAATTGTTTTCCACTTCAAACGAGTCTAGAATGAAGCTACAAGTTGTTTCCAACTTCAATCCAGCCAATAATGAAGCAACAAGTTGTTTACAGGCTCAAACGAGTCAAGAATGAAACTACAAGTTGATTCTAATTTTAAACAACTGAAAATGAAGCTACAAGTTGTTTTCAACTTCAAACGAGTCTGGAATGAAGCTACATGTTGTTTCCAACTTCAATCCAGCCAATAATGAAGCAACAAGTTGTTTCCGGGCTCAAACGAGTCAAGAATGAAACTACAAGTTGATTCTAATTTTAAACAACTGAAAATGAAGCAAAAAGCAACAAGTTGTTTTCAACTTCAAACGAGTCTGAATGAAGCTACAAGTTGTTTCCAACTTCAATCTAGCCAATATGAAGCAAGCAACAAGTTGTTCCGGGCTCAACGAGTCAAGAATGAAACTACAAGTTGATTCTAATTTAAACAACTGAAAATGAAGCAGCTCAAGTTGTTTTCAACTTCAAACGAGTCTGGAATGAAGCTACATGTTGTTTCCACTTCAATCCAGCCAATAATGAAGCAACAAGTTGTTTCCGGGCTAAAACGAGTCAAGAATGAAACTACAAGTTGATTCTAATTTAAACAACCGAAAATGAAGCTACAATTTTTTCCACTTCAAACGAGTCTAGAATGAAGCTACAAGTTGTTTCCAACTTCAATCTAGCCAATAATGATAGCAACAAGTTGTTTACAGCTCAAACGAGTCAAGAATGAAACTACAAGTTAATTCTAATTTTAAACAACCGAAAATGAAGCCCGGACTCAAATGGAGTCAAGAATGAAACTACAAGTTAATTCTAATTTTAAACAACCGAAAATGAAGCTACAAATTGTTTTCCACTTCAACGGAGTCTAGAATGAAGCTACAAGTTGTTTCCAAACTTCAATCTAGCCATCTGAAGCACGCAATTTTTCCGGGGCTCAAACGAGCAGTCAAGAATGAACTACAAGTTGATTCTAATTTTAAAACAACTGAAAATGAAGCTACAAGTGTTTTCAACTTCAAACGAGTCTGGAATGAGCTACATGTTGTTTCCAACGTCAATCCAGCCAATAATGAAGCAACAAGTTGTTTCCGGGCTCAAACGAGTCAAGAATGAAACTACAAGTTAATTCTAATTTTAAAACACCGAAATGAGCTACAATTGTTTTTCCACTTCAACGAGTCTAGAATGAAGCTACAGTTGTTCCAACTTCAATCTGCAATAATGAAGCAACAAGTTTTTTACAGGTCAAACGAGTCAAGAATGAAACTACAAGTCGATTCTAATTTTAAACAACGGAATGAAGCTGCAAGTTGTTTTCAACTTCAAACGAGTCTAGGAATGAAGCTACAATGTTGTTTCCAATTCAATTAGCCAATATGAAGCAACAAGTTGTTTCCTGGCTCAAACGAGTCAAGAATGAAACTACAAGTTGTTCTAATTTTTAACAACTGAAAAGAAGCTACAAGTTTTTTTCAACTTAAAACGAGTCTGCAATGAAGCTACAATGTTGTTTCCAACTCAATCCAGCCAATAATGAAGCAACATTGTTTCCGGGCTCAAACGGTAAGAATGAAACTACAAGTTAATTCTAATTTTAACAACCGAAAATGAAGCTACAAATTGTTTTCCACTTCAACGAGTCTAGAATGAAGCTACAAGTTGTTTCCAACTTCAACTAGCCATAATGAAGCAAAAGTTGTTTACAGGTTGAAACAAGTCAAGAATGAAAACTACAAGTTATTCAATTTTAAACAACTGAAAATGAAGCTACAAGTTGTTTTTCAACTTCAACGAGTCTGGAATGAAGCTCATGTTGTTTCCAACGTCAATCCAGCCAATAATGAAAGCAACAAGTTGTTTCCGGGCTCAAACGAGTCAGAATGAAACTACAAGTTAATTCTAATTTTAAACAACCGAAAATGAGCTAAGCTACAAATTGTTTTCCACTTCAACGAGTCTAGAATGAGCTACAGTTGTTTCCAATTCAATAGCAATAATGAAGCAACAAGTTGTTTACAGGCTCAAACGAGTCAAGAAAGAAACTACAAGTGATTCTAATTTTAAACAACGAAATGAGCTACAAGTGTTTTCAACTTCAAACGAGTCTGAATGAAGCTACTGTTGTTTCCAACTTAATCCAGCAATAATAACAACAAGTTGTTTCGGGCTCAAACGGTCAAGAATGAAAATACAAGTTGATTCTTTTTAAACAACTGAAAATGAAGCTACAAGTGTTTTCAACTTAAAACGAGTCTGAATGAAGCTAAATGTTGTTTCCAACTTCAATCCAGCCAATAATGAGCAACAAGTTGTTTCCGGCTCAAACGGTCAAGAATGAAACTACAGTTATTCTAATTTAAACAACCGAAAATGAAGCTACAAATTGTTTTCCACTTCAACGAGTCTAGATGAAGCTAAGTTGTTTCCAACTTCAATCTAGCACTAATAAGCAACAAGTTGTTTACAGTTTGAAAGTCAAGAATGAAACTACAAGTTGATTTAATTTTAAAACAACTGAAAATGAAGCTACAAGTTGTTTTCAACTTCAAACGAGTCTGGAATGAAGCTACATGTTGTTTCCAACCATCCAGTCAAAAATGAAGCAACAAGTTGTTTCCGGGCTCAAACGAGTCAAGAATGAAACTACAAGTTTTCTAATTTTAAACAACCGAAAATGAAGCTACAAATTGTTTTCCACTTCAAACGAGTCTAGAATGAAGCTCCAAGTTGTTTCCAACTCAATCTAGCCAATAATGAAGAACAAGTTGTTTTACAGGCTCAACGAGTCAAGAAGAAACTACAAGTTGATTCTAATTTTAAACAACGAAAATGAAGCTACAAGTTGTTTTCAACTTCAAACGAGTCTGGAATGAAGCTACTGTTGTTTCCAACTTCAATCCGCCAATAATGAAGCAACAAGTTGTTGTTTCCAGCTCAAACGAGTCAAGAATGAAACTACAAGTTGTTCTATTTAAAAACGAAATGAAGTACAAATTTTTCAACTTAAACGAGCGATGAAGCTACAAATGTTTTCCACTTACGAGTCTAGATGAAGCTAAAGTTGTTTCCAACTTCAATCTAGCCAATAATGAAGCAACAAGTTGTTTCCGTTTGAACAAGTCAAGAATGAAACTACAGTTGATTAAATTTAAACAACTGAAAATGAAGCTACAAGTTGTTTTCACTTCAAACGAGTCTGGAATGAAGCTACATGTTGTTTCCAACGTCATCCATCCAAAATGAGCACAAGTTGTTTCCAGGGCTCAAACGAGTCAAGAATGAAACTACAAGTTAATTCTAATTTTAAACAACCGAAAATGAGGCTAAAATTGTTTTCCACTTCAAACGAGTCTAAATGAAGCTGCAAGTTGTTTCCAACTTCAATCAGCCAATAATGAAGCAACAAGTGTTTACAGGTTTGAAACGATCAGAATGAAACTACAAGTTTGATTCTAATTTAAACAACGAAAATGAAGCTACAAGTTGTTTTCAACTTCAAACGAGTCTGGAGATGAAGCTACATGTTGTTTCCAACGTCAATCCAGCCAATAATGAAGCAACAAGTTGTTTCGGGCTCAAACGAGTCAAGAATGAAACTACAAGTTAATTCTAATTTTAAACAACCGAAAATGAAGCTACAATTGTTTTCCACTTCAAACGAGTCTAGAATGAAGCTACAAGTTGTTTCCAACTTCAATCTAGCCAATAATGAAGCAACAAGTTTTTACAGGCTCAAACGAGTCAAGAATAAACTACAGGTTTCTAATTTTAAACAACGGAATGAAGCTGCATACGTTGTTTTCAACTTCAAACGAGTCTGGAATGAAGCTACATGTTGTTCCAACGTCTCTCCAGCCAAAATGAAGCAACAAGTTGTTTCCGGCTCAAACGAGTCAGAATGAAACTACAAGTGTTCTATTTTAAACAACTGAATGAAGCTAATTGTTTTCAACTTAACGAGTCTGGAATGAAGCTACATGTTGTTTCCAACTCATCCAGCCAATAATGAAGCACAAGTGTTTTACAGGCTCAAACGAGTCAAGAAATGAAACTACAAGTTATTCTAATTTTAACAACCGAACGAAGCTACAAGTTGTTTTCAACTTCAAACGAGTCTGGAATGAAGCTACATGTTGTTTCCAACTTCATCGCCAATAATGAAAGCAACAGTTGTTTCCGGCCAACGAGTCAGAATGAAACTACAGTTGATTCTAATTTTAAACAACTGAAAATGAAGCTACAAGTTTTTTCAACTTAAACGAGTCTGCATGAACTACATGTTGTTTCCAACTCATCCAGCCAATAATGAAGCAACACGTTGTTTCGGGCTCAAACGAGTCAAGAATGAAACTACAAGTTAATCTAATTTTAAACAACGAAATGAAGCTAACTTGTTTTCCACTTCAAACGAGTCTCGAATGAAGCTAGCAGTTGTTTCCAACTTCAATCAGCCAATAATAAGAACAACAAGTTGTTTACAGTTGAAAAAAGTCAAGAATGAAACTACAAGTTGATTCTAATTTAAACAACTGAAAATGAAGCTACAAGTTGTTTTCAACTTCAAACGAGTCTGAGAATGAGCTACATGTTGTTTCAACTCATCCAGCCAAAAATGAAGCAACAAGTTGTTTTCGGGCTAAACGATCAAGAATGAAACTACAGTTAATTCTAATTTTAACAACCGAAAAATGAGGCTACAAATTGTTTTCCACTTCAAACGAGTCTAGAATGAAGCTGCAAGTTGTTTCCAACTTCAATCTAGCCAATAATGAAGCAACAAGTTGTTTACAGGTAAACAAGTAAGAATGAAACTACAAGTTGATTTAATTTTAAACAACGATGAAAATGAGCTACAAGTTGTTTTCAACTTCAAACGCGTCTGGAATGAAGCTACATGTTGTTTCCAAGTCCATCCGCCAATAATGAAGCAAAGTTGTTTCCGGCTCAAACGAGTCAAGAATGAAACTACAAGTTAATTCTAATTTTAAACAACCGAAAATGAGCTACAAATTGTTTTCCACTTCAAACGAGTCTGAATGAAGCTACAGTTGTTTCCAACTGCATCTAGCCAATAATGAAAGCAACAGTTTTTTACAGCTCAAACGAGTCCAAGAAGAAACTACAAGTCGTTCTAATTTTAAACAACGGAAATGAAGCTCAAGTTGTTTTCAACTTCAAACGAGTCTGGAATGAAGCTACATGTTGTTCCAACTCATCCAGCCAAAAATGAAGCAACAAGTTGTTTCGGGCTCAAACGAGTCAGAAATGAAAAACTACAAGTGATTCTAATTTTAAACAACTGAAATGAAGCTAAGTTGTTTTCAACTTCAAACGAGTCTGGCTGAAGCTACATGTTGTTTCCAACCAATCCAGCCATAATGAAGCAACAAGTTGTTTACCGGCTCAAACGAGTCAAGAAAGAAACTACAAGTTTTTCTAATTTTAAACAACCGAAAATGAAGCTAAGTTGTTTTCACTTCAAACGAGTCTGGAAATGAGCTACAGTTGTTTCCAACTTCAATCCAGCCAATAATGAAGCAACAATTTGTTCCGGCTCAAACGAGTCAAGAATGAAACTACAAGTTGATTCTAATTTTAAACAACTGAAAATGAAGCTACAAGTTTTTTCAACTTCAAACGAGTCTGCAATGAAGCTACATGTTGTTTCCAACTTCAATCCAGCCAATAATGAAGCAACAAGTTGTTTCCGGGCTCAAACGAGTCAAGAATGAAACTACAGTTAATTCTAATTTTAAACAACCGAAAATGAAGCTACACTTGTTTTCCACTTACGAGTCTCGAATGAAGTAGAAGTTGTTTCCAACTTCAATCTAGCCATAATGAAGCAACAAGTTGTTACAGTTTGAAAAAAGTCAAGAATGAAACTAAGTTGATTATAATTTTAACAACTGAAAATGAGAAGCTACAAGTTGTTTTCCATTCAACGAGTCTGGAATGAAGCTACATGTTGTTTCCAACGTCGATCCAGCCAAAAATGAAGCAACAAGTTGTTTCCGGTGGCCAACGAGTCAAGAATGAAACTACAAGTAATTCTAATTTTAAACAACCGAAAATGAGGCTACAATTGTTTTCCACTTCAAACGAGTCTAGAATGAAGCTCAAGTTGTTCCAACTTCAATCTAGCCAATATGAAGCAACAAGTTGTTTACAGGCTAAACGAGTAAAGAATGAAACTACAAGTTTGATTCTAATTTTAAACAACTGAAAATGAAGCTACAAGTTGTTTTTACTTCAACGAGTCTGGAATGAAGCTACATGTTGTTTCCAACGTTCAATCCAGCCAATAATGAAGCAACAAGTTGTTTCCGGGCTCAAACGAGTCAAGAATGAACACTACAAGTTATTCTAATTTTAAACAACCGAAAATGAAGCTACAAATTGTTTTCCACTTCAAACGAGTCTAGAATGAGCTACCAGTGTTTCCAACTTCAATCTAGCCAATAATGAAGCAACACAGTTTTTTACAGGCTCAAACGGTCAAGAATAGAAACTACAAGTCGATTCTAATTTTAAACAACGAGAAATGAAGCTTCAAGTTGTTTTCAACTTCAAACGGTCTGGAATGAAGTACATGTTGTTTCCAACTTCAATCAAGCCAATAATGAAGCAACAAGTTGTTTCCGGGTCAAACGAGTCAAGAATGAAACTACAAGTTGATTCTAATTTTAAACAACTGAAAATGAAGCTACAGTTTTTTCAACTTCAAAACGAGTCTGCAATGAAAGCTACATGTTGTTTCCAACGTACTCCAGCCAATAATGAAGCAACAAGTTGTTTCCGGGCTCAAACGGTCAAGAATGAAACTACAAGTTTATTCTAATTTAAACAACCGAAAATGAAGCTACAAATTGTTCCCTTCCAACGAGTCTAGAATGAAGGTAAAGTTGTTTCCAACTTCAATCTAGCCAATAATGAAGCAACAAGTTGTT